>NC_062528.1:18492293-18554793 GCF_022655615.1 Tachysurus fulvidraco | reverse complement strand
CTCGTCTCAGTGGAGGTCCATGGCTGTATCATGGCTGACCCTGTGCTCGGACTCAAACCTCCAAAGTTGGGAAATGTGTAGAAAGAATTTCACTGTGCTGTAATGTATATGTGACTAAATAAAAGCTTGTATTCTATTCAAGACTCACACTCGCAGACCCAGTGCATACAATGACGTAAAGTAGTGTCTTAAAATAGACCAAGTGCAGTGGTGCAGTGATGACTGTATATCAGTGGGAGTTCAGCTCACCAAGAAAGTAGCAGATGTGAAGTCTGATGATAGGAGCATGTCTGCTCTGGTACCCTGTTCTGGTACCCATGAGAGGCCCTTAACCCTCAAATGCTCAGTTGTATAAAAATGAGATAAAAATGTAAGTCGCTCTGGATAAGGGCGTCTGCTAAATGCTGTAAATGTAAACATACAGTATGTACATTGGTTGGTGCTGTTTTTGTGTAATGTCTTGTATTTTTTGTTTGCGCTGTCTTTTGTCCTGCATTGTCTCGTTTGTCTTGTCCTGCACTGTTTGCACCAGGTTGCACAGATGCACTTTATGTTTCTAGGACTAACTTATTAAGTCCTTCGTCTGTCTTTGTTTTATGGTCCTGGAGAAACGTTGTCATATTTCACTGTGTACTGCGTCAGATATATACTGTATGGTTGAAATGACAATAAAAGCTTCTTGACTTTACTTGAAATCAAGTGAAGGACATTCACTAAAGGCTGGTCAAAAACCGGCTAGATGTGTCACTAACCAATGACTGAGATTTTTATCGCAGCAGTCATCTTTTGCAATAACACGGCTAGCAACTGATATAAGACAGCAATTGTCGTGAGCTCATTTATATTTTAAACATGATACATCAATTTCAATCTGGATACCCAGAGACATATCTGACCACAAGTGAGAAGGTGTAAAACGTGACTAAAATCAGGTATGAGCTTACAATCCTGACACAAGATACAAGAAACAAACGTGAATAAATGGAATAAAAAGGGAATTGGGATTATAAGTACTAAAGTGTGTATCGATCTGATTATTTAAGAAAAAACAACCCGGAAATTAACAGAGTATTTTTTGTATTAATTTAGGAGGATGTTATGGCAAGGCAAGGCAATTCAAATGTATTTTGTATTTCATACGTGAGTTAATACAAGGTGCTTTAAAAGTACAGCAAGCAAAATAATAAGTAAAATCAACTTCAAATAGTCAAAGTATTTCTAAATTCTAAACTAAAAAAGAGAAACTGTATTAAGAATAAAAACACAGCATATTTTATAACATCAAATTAATACCATGTTTCTAACATCATATGACCCAATTACATTTTAAAACTATAGTGTGTAGGACTTTTGTTTGTTAAAAAATTACAGGCAACCAAACCATTGTATATAATATAATGTTCATGAAGTGCTGTGAATCATCCTGATATAGAAAATTATTTCTGTCAGGACCACTTGTCAAAAGAGAATTTATTAGATGATATGCATACAGTTAGTGTTGGCGGTATGGTTCTGTTCTGAGCAAGAATCCACGCGCCCGTCCGTGAGCATGCACGGACAGAGCGGGGAGAGCAACGACTAGAAAATAGAATAGACCCCTGTATAACAGAACCATTAATCATGCA
This sequence comes from Tachysurus fulvidraco, assembly GCF_022655615.1. Classification (NCBI taxonomy): domain Eukaryota; kingdom Metazoa; phylum Chordata; class Actinopteri; order Siluriformes; family Bagridae; genus Tachysurus; species Tachysurus fulvidraco. Next base: position 18,553,168 of record NC_062528.1, on the reverse strand, counting down.
TAGTATTAGATTTATTTTTTATTTTTTTTGGAAAATAATAAATGAATAAATTGATAGATAAATAAATAATTAAATAATTAGAGAGAGAGAAAAATACGTGGAGATTTATGACATAGACTGGTACAGCGAACACGGGTTCCGGCATGGTGGAGTCGGGGTTGGAGGTGGGAGTTTAAATCGCAGCAGCAGCGAAGCGCTAGAAAGCGGCTCAATGAATGGGAATTTAAATGGTCAGGTAATATGGATGTCGCAACCGGATTGGTGTGCATCTTGGACAGCTGATTAACAGCTGATGCACGCTTGATGACGTGGCCTGCCAGAACTAACGCGATGCTTGATATATCACCGGCTAAGTCAGATACACCAAACTCTGTCATGCTACAACTTCAGGCATGAAAGAATTCCCACCAGTGTCCAATAAAAAATATGATAATTCTATAAGAGACAATTGGTGGGATGATGGTGAATAATAGATGTTTTATTTGTATCATTACCCAGTTGCTGAACTAACACATGATAGCCAGTTAATCACTAATAGGGAATGTTTATGTGTTTAGACAGTGTGTGTGTGTGTGTGTGTGTGTGTGTGTGTGTGTGTGTGTGTGTGTGTGTGTGTGTGTGTGTGTGTGTGTGTGTGTGTGTGTGTGTGTGTGTGTGTGTTTCATGCTCGGTTATATTGAGTAGAGGTGGGTCATCTGGAGGGTTGGTTCCTGTAGTCAATATTTATTACCTCGTTGTTTTAAGAATTGAGAGGTCAGAAAACAACATAGATAATAATATGCGAGGGTTCTGAGGCATCGAGCGATTGCACCAGCTCGAGGTTGGATTCTGCTTAATGAAGATTTTAGACATTCAGTGAGAAGATGCCAACGCCATGTGGTCTTTGAGGACAACCTCCTAATTAATTGTCGGACTGTAGAAACTACATTATTCATTATAACATTCTCTGGTGTTTATAACAGGTTATAATCACACACTCCAGTTTCACCCAAATGAGGATGAGGTTCACTTTTGAGTCTGGTTCCTCTCAAGGTTTCTTCCTCTTCCATCTAATGGAGTTTTTCTTCACCACAGTCACCTCAGTCACCTCAGACTTGTTCATTGGGGATAAATACAAACACATTTAAATATGTCTAATATTAATTTTGAACTTTTTGTACTATATTTCTTATGTTTTGTAAAGCTGCTTTGAATTGAATTGAACTGAATTAAAAAAAATGGAATTTATAGAGAACCTAGATCAGGTAATAAAAAAATACACTCACCGTAAGCAACCGCTTATATCCACATCTCATCTAGTTTGAGCTAATGGGATAGTTTGGGTCTAACAGCATCAAAAATGCAATACTATAATGCATATAATATACTACAGTATGTGAGTCAACACAACAGCATACTCTGGGATTATACCAGGGCAAAGGAGAGTATTTTTATTTTTTGTTTGTTATGTTGTGTTCGTGTTCAGTGTTGAACACCTTTGTCATGTTTCACTCCACTGTGGTGCTTAAGGGTTTATATTTTCAATTCAATTCAATTCAATTAAATTTTATTTATAAAACACCACCTGAGCTGACCAAAGTGCTGTCCATAGAGATAAAAGAAAAGGAAAAAAAGAAAGAACATAAATATAAAAGAACACGTACAAATTACCAACAATGAAAAGCACAGGAAAAGAGGTGTGTTTTTTAACATGGATTTAAATTCAGCAAACGTACAAGCAGTTCTGACTGGTGGTGGCAAGCTATTCCACAGCTTAGGGCCCGCTACTGCGAAAGCTCGGTCTCCCCTACGTTGCAGACTGGATCGTGGTACCAGTAAAAGATGACCATTTTGGGATCTAAGTGATCTTGAAGGATTGTACATCACAATTAAATCAGATAAATATTTGAGAGATAGATTATTGAGAGCTTTGTAGACGAATAGCAGAATCTTCAATTCGATACGGTACAGACGGCCAGTGCAAAGAACGTAAGATTGGTGTAATATGGTCTCGTAATATGGCTACCTGTGAGTAGACGGGCTGCCGCATTTTTTAAATACAAATGTTTCCATGTTGAAAGTAAATGTTGATATTTCTGGTCTCTGAGATGACCGAAGTGTTTGTTCGTAAGCATCTAAAATCTGAAAGTGTTTTTGTTCAAACCACCAAAAATCTGCGTAAGGTTACGAACAGATCGAAAAACACACGTCTCACACTGAAAGCCGACTCATTTTTGATCATAATAAAAATCATTCATTTGTTTACACCGATTAAAAATGTCCCAGAATTCAATTTCCGTTGAAGAATGGAACATCGGTTTGCCGATAACAAGGGATAATAAATACTACTTACTGTGTTTTCTTTCCTGCAGTCTTGAATTCTCTCTGAATGAGTATACTGTTCATTCAGTCTGTTTTACCAGAGGAGGTGACTTGCTGAAATCTTACATCCTGTAGCAGCTTTAAGTGTTTAAACAGACTACGGTGCTTATCTGTACATCCAGCTTTACATTTTTTTATTTTTATTTTTAATGTGAGAAAAAGAGAACAATGTACTGTAGAAGATGGTTTAAAGAGCAGCGAGACCTGGCTTGCTATGAGTGGGTGAATGTGGGCCAGGGAGGCTTGTAACTAAATGTTTCCTTCTATCTGCCAATTGTCTGGTTTGAGGGAAGCGTACACTCGGACTTTCATCTGCAGCTGAAGAAAAGCCATGACCTCGGCTTACATCCTTAGCCCATTGGTCCTGAGGGACGGCGTAAGCAAAATCACTGTCTGTCTGCACATAAATTCTCCTGACATCAATTTAAGCAGAACACTGCTGAAGTATTTATATGAAGCAGACTCCAGTCAATAGTTCCATGATGGCATGGTGCAGAAGCGATATTCCCAATACTACGCCTACAGAGCCTTTAAAAATGACTGTATACATTATAGAGATGTTCGTTATACCTGGATTTCCAACAAATGTTTTATAGATTGTGCGCCCTGTCTAAAGAGCTGATCACTGACTGTAAATGTCATTTTAGATGTAGTCAAGGACTTGATGACAGTATGCAGCTCTAGCAAATTCTCCCGGCTCAGTCATCAACGTCTCGTAATGATAACAGTGATGTTTAATTCTAAATTACAGCAATAACCTTAATTAATATTCTATTCTATGCCTCTGTTCTCTGCAGTACTAACTCTCAGGATATTATACATAATTTAAGACATCTGGCAAAGCAGTGCATAAAATAATAATAATAAAAAGGTGCAAGAAGTTAATGCTCACATCAGACCTGGAGTGTGCCATATTAGTGTGAGTTCAGAGTCAATTCACCAGATTTGGTTGACTGTGCTGGAAAGGCTACAGTAACTCGATTAATCACTGTTTACAGCCGCGGTGAGAAGAAAAGCATGTCAGAATGTACAAAAAAAAACAAACCTTCAGGCAAAAGTGCTACAAAAACATAGGTCAAGGATTCAAAAACAAAAGTCAAGGATTCACTTCCATTTTACGTCATCTTAGGTGAGGATGAGTCCCATATTTCTGAGAACTCCGAGTCTCCCACCTAAATAAAGCAGTGTCTGTTTTTAGACCCAAGATTTCCTGAGTCATGTATTAAACTGCTTAGATCAGCAAACTGCAAAAATTCTTAGCAAGATAAAAACACAGGGAAAATAAAACACACCATGTCATGTTGTTCTAGGAAAAGAATTCATCTTGATTATCTCAACGATGCCTGTTTTATTTTGGATATTTTTTCCTTGATGGGGTTTTATTTTACAGTACGCCGAAACGGTGAGTTCGTTCTCCCCAAAGTCAGGAACATGTCTTGCTTTTCAAAATATATCGAAAAGAGAACTGTTCGTTTTTTTTTTGTCAGAAAGTCTAACTGCTGAGATGGAACAGCTGTTCGAGCTATTCGAATGCACCAGCATATCTGGTAACAATTTATTTCTATTTATTTATGTTTTTTAGAGGGGGGGGGGTTAAGAAGAAACGGTGGACATGGAATTCATGAACGAGACACACGTTAGGGCTTTAGGACAGGAGATGAAGCTTTCACAAAAATATACAGGAAAGGTTATTTATATAAGTGGTGTTTTGAGGGTAAGATAGAAAAAAAATGTGAGTATAAACAGTGACTTCATGGAGATAAATTGGAGATAGAAAAAAAGAAAGAAGGAACGGAGAAGCCTTACTACACAACAGAGAAATATTTCAGTTTAGGACTCGAATCACACGCCACATCATCATTTACCTGCGTGTGTATGTTTGTGTTTAATTATATATTCAAGTCTTTTGAGCAGATTAATGTATAGAAAAAGTTTAGTATGTTATATAGTATAAGTAAACTAACCATGCATGCGGATAATTATTTGTTAGTCTTGGTTTAAATAATGCTTAAAAAGAAATGTTTAAAGGAATGAGGTCACCGAGGGCCATCAATTCACCGCTTCAGTCCACTTCTTTATAATTAGAACAGGGCTTGATTTAATTATAAAAATCAGAACAATCCTATGTGTATGGAGTTGATACTAATTTGCTAATTATACCACGTGATCATCTCTTCTGTTCTACATCATTAACTCAAAAAGAGTAAAAAAAAATAATAAAAAATGCCAGTTCCCTATATTTACCTTGTTTGATTGATTGTTATAATGCATCATATCTAAATAGATCACGATAATGTCTCAGCTGTTTTGTGAATTCCTGTTTTGTTGTGTTTATGTTCAGTATCGAATGCCTTTATCATGTCCCACTCTACACTGGTGGTTGATATGAAGCTGGTATGAAAGTAGACACTCAGGGCTTCAAGAAATTGTAGTGTTTCATAACTATTTCTGTTTTTACCTAGTGTACTAAGTGCAATATATTCTTAGAAAAGAAAAAAATATATATATTATTTGTATACAAAAGTTTCTATCTTCAAAGTAAACGAATTAATGAAATTAGGGCATAGAATCCTTTATTATGGCCACATATATACACATTACAACTGAGTGGAATATATTTCATTAAATATCCCAACATTGGAGGTTGGGGTCAGAGCACAGTGCCCACATGGAGCAGGGAGGGTTAGGGGTCTTACTCAATTGACCTACAGTAGCAGATTTTTAGTGCTGGGGCTTGAACCCCGACCATCTCATCAACAACCCAGAGCCTTAACCACTTGAGCCACCACTGTCCCTAAAAGTGAAACCATCCCCAGGTGATCTCGAACCACCGAACGTGATAAATCGATATATTTGATATAAATGGTGACATCGAACCCATTTCTGCTCTCTGAGATGCCCCAAGTGCTTTTTCATAAGACTTTTCATAAAAATTTCAAAGGTGTTATCTTCAACCATTAAAATTCTGTGTAAGGTCATATACAGAGAGGAAAAAAACACATCTCATATAGAAAGCCAATAGAGTCCTGACTACTGACTCATTTTAGATCAGATTTGCAGCAATAAAATTATTCATTTGTTTACATTGTTCGAAAATGTCCCAGAAGTAGATGCAGTGTACCGGTAAAAAGAATTAAACACAGTGGTTAAAAAAATCCTCCAAAACATGTCTGACATGTAATCAAATCTGTACCAGCTGTCAAAATGTCAGCATCGATCCAGTGCCATCTCATCATCATCAAAACAGAGAAGAGCTTATATACTCTGTATGGCAGCAGAGAAAAGTTATAAAGATGTTTGAACATAGCCAAGAGAACAGAACTCACTGAATGAATCAGCGGTGTCTTTTCCATCTGATGTCAGCATTAACAGAGAGATCACTGGAGAGATGATGATGAGGCTCGTGTTTAAATGCTGTAAAGGAGATTTTTACCTCAGGTGATGAGGAAGTGACTGACGGATGATGCTGGTAATCAAGCTGAGATCTCATTCCCCATTCTTAATGTGTAATTCCATGATTAATGAAAATAATGCAAACCAAATCAATAAACAGTTGCTTTTAGATAGTCAGTTAAACAGGGAATGGTGCCTTTCAGTGGAAATGGTAAGAAATCTTTTGTGGTAATCATCTAAAGCGTCTTAAAACGCTAGAACTTTACTATGGTGGAGAAACATAACTCAGTCCAGGAAAGTTTGTAGTCTTTTAAACCAGGAAAAAATGTCAAACTTTGTGCACGTGAAGGTTTTCCCAGGCCGACTCACATGAAGCGTTTGAAGACTTTCGATAAGGAAGCTATCCAAGAAAACAGTGAAGTCATGATTCAGAACAGAACAGGTGACTGGATCCAGTGTTTCCAGTGGTGAAGGGTACGAATTATACACACATGTTGATCTAGTAAGAACAGACTGAAGAAATAAACAGCCATATTTTTAGAAAAATGAAAAGACACCTATGCTGTAAAGCATGAATCACGTACACCATCAATAACCAGCCAGGCTATTTTTTAACCGCCTAGCCTGATACAGTAACAGTATCTGCACGCTAACCTGAAAAAAGCAGAACGTTTTTTGATCTGACTCACTCGTGTGGAACGGCTGCCAGAAAAACTAGCGCGAGACACAAAACACGCAAAGATAAATGTCACATTGGGAATGTTTACCGTTAGCCCAATGGTAACGCTGATTAGAGAGATCTATCACAGGACCATATGTAGCCAATATGGCTGAGAACAGTTAGAGCTGGGACAAGCTGAGCTCTCATAAACTCTCAGGACTGTGTCTTATAGTTTCAATGTAATAAATTTATGGTCAGTACTGAGACCGTTTAGACGTATCAAGATGTCTTTGTCATTTCCATAAAGTCATTACCACTGCAGATATGCCCAAATATAAAAAGACAATAACTATGGAGTGAAATGCTAATGCTAATGATAGTGTTATGTTAGTAATAATCACATAGTGTGGGATGTAGGTTGTGAGTTCGATTCCTACGTCCACTAAGCTGCTACTACTGGGCCCCTGAGCAAGGCCCTTAACCATCAGTTGTATAAAAATATGCCGCTCTGGATAAGGGCATCTGCTAAATGCTATAAATGTGTTTTCTACTGTGTATGTACTAGTGACTGTGGAAGGAGCAGTAAGACATTTTGATGCTTGCCACCTGATGGCGAACTGACCCGATTCTGCTTAATGCATTTTTCTACATTCAGGAAAAAGGGTGAGGAAATACCTAAAGGGATTTTGGACATCTTTAGAAAGATTGACATGTTTTGCCACTGTGTTTTTTTTAACTGTCACCTTGCACTATGCGAACTTTGCATGATTATTAAGTAAATAAAACTTTATCACATTTTTATATTCATTGTGTCTTACAGCATAAATGGTCTATATGGTCAAACCTGTGTGGACAACGTCTCTCAGTCGGAAGCACACAGCCATATACACACTGTCATTAAATTATGTAGCATTAGAATTTCTCTTGACTGCTCAAAGGTGTTTCAGCATGACAATGCTCCAAGAAGATATGGTTTGGGGAACTCGTGGCCTAATGGTTAGAGAGTCTGACTCATAACCCTAAGGTTGTGGGTTCGAGTCTCGGGCCAGCCACAACTGAGGTGTCCTTGAGCAAGGCACCGAACCCCCCCCAACTGCTCCCCGGGTGCCGCAGCATAAATGGCTGCCCACTGCTCCGGGTGTGTGTTCACTGCTGTGTGTGTGTGTGTGTGTGTGTGTGTGTGTGTGTGTGTGTGTGTGTGTGTGTGTGTGTGTGTGTGTGTGTCCGTCCACTTCGGATGGGTTAAATGCAGAGAACGAATTCTGAGTATGGGTCACCGTACTTAGCCGTATGTCAGTCACTTTATAAAGGTTGGAGTGGAAGAACTCGATTGTCCTGCACAGAGCTTCACTCCATCATCTAGTGGAAAGCCTTCCCAGAAGAGTGAAACTTATTATAATAGCTAAGGAGGAATAAATCAACAAGCACATGATCTGGAGGTTCTCTAAATGCCTACAACAAAACATAATGTGTTACTGTTACAAAATCGAGGATGCTGTGGCACTTAAACACAGTTGTCTAGTTAAACAGCAGCATTTACAGGTAACTTAGGTAGGACGTGACCTAGTGACCTTATCTAGCATTATCTAGCTAGTTTCTTTAAGTAGATTTCAGTCAAACTATTTACTCTAGGTTAAAGCAAGATCATTTAGGCATATTAGCTAACTAAATGTAAACGTGTTAAATACCAGAGTTAGCAAGCCAACTTCTGTGATACAATTGTTAGCTACTTAGCTAAAATGAAATGATGGAGCACCACGGACTAGATATACCTCCAAAAAGTATCCTATCTAACATTCATTCATTCATTCATTTTCTACCGCTTTATCCGAACTTCTCGGGTCACGGGGAGCCTGTGCCTATCTCAGGCGTCATCGGGCATTGAGGCAGGATACACCCTGGACGAAGTGCCAACCCATCGCACGGTACACACACACACACACACTACGGACAATTTTCCAGAGATGCCAATCAACCTACAATGCCGGGGGGAGGAAACCGGAGTACCCGGAGGAAACCCCCGAGGCACGGGGAGAACATGCAAACTCCACACACACAAGGCGGAGGCGGGAATCGAACCCCGACCCTGGAGGTGTGAGGCAAACGTGCTAACCACTAAGCCACCGTGCCCCCAATCCTAACAGACTTTATTAATTAATTAATTAATTTTATCAGCACTTAATTTCTGCCACCAAAGTTTTTAACATCAACATTTTAACAAAAACAAATTCTGCCTTACGGTTATAAAACATTCCCATCCATGACACCGATATAGACACATAGCAGCAAACATAACCCGTGTTAACTACCTCACCTGAACATATTTTTATTCGAACCCAACTCAGGTTATCCACATCATTGCTTTACTGCCCCACAGAGTCAAATATTTCAAACGGCAAGCAATTTCTTACTTATTAAAAAAAAAAGCCTCTATCTTGAACATTCACACAGAGCACTAGCTATATGCCCATCAAGGTTGACAGAGGGGTTTTACTTCATTTTAGATTAGAAGCCAGTTTAATGGAAACTCAAGGTTGTGTAACGTCTGCTTTATTACTTTGAGGTCGGCCTGCCATTCACAGCATGCAGTTGTGGTGCTTGAAATTCTCCTATGATGGCTATTTTGGTGCCTGTTGGCTGAGTCATTCTGCAGAGTAATACAGAAAAGCACTATGAAGACTGTTTCACGTCATTTCTTTTTATTATATTTAACTTTATTTACCTACAGGCTCTATTCTAGGCCTCATTAACCTCAATACCTCAGGTACTTGGTGCAGGGATGTGCACACAGGGAATGATTTAACAATAATGATGCGGTATGTAATTTTATTACAGAGGAATAAACACTATCCAGACTCTGGATGGAGGGAATTTACAGCCACCACTCTATAACAATGAGATATGAGCTTGGCTCTGTTAGTATTATCTATAAAATCCAGCGGACCTACAGTACACTGGCCTGGATGGACAAATATGGCGAAGGCGGTCCTTTTATCGTGGTGTTTGACTCAAAGGGGATATAAACAACACGATACAGTTCTTGTGTGAATAAACATCAATGATAGATGCCCACTTTACATGTAAACACTGCAGTGCCAGTGTATATGTCCTGCCTGATGCCGGATTACAAAGTAGTAAAGGAACAAAAGAAAGTGTGTGTGTGTGTGTGTGTGTGTGTGTGTGTGTGTGTGTGTGTGTGTGTGTGTGTGTGTGTGTGTGTGTGTGTGTGTGTGTGTGTTGAAAAGGATAACCTTCGTAGGCTTAGTAACTGCACTGGGTTCACAGATGGTTCAAATTAGCCAGCGCAATAGTCTGACCTTCTTGTCATCTTCTTGTACCCGGGTTTCAGACAAAAGCACTTTTATAGGCATCCTGTTTAGTGTTGCTTTAATCCAGAAACTGCAGCAGAAAGAGTGAGACCCTAAATCTAGTAGAAGAAAAAAAAAGAGAGACAAGAGCAAACAGAAAAGGTACATTTCTAATAGAAATGGGAAATAAAGTGAGAGTAAAAGAGAAGGGATTCGTTTTTTTGCAGTAGAGCAAATTAAACAGGTTATACAGTACATTACATTTTTTATAGATTTAAAAACACAGATACAAATACATGTACTGTATATATACAAAAGTTTTCACACTGCTAGGACAAAGACATTAAAAAGAGACCTAACGTGAGTTGTTTCACATATGATTTTTTATTTTGTACTATTATTGAATAAAACAAACTACAGAGTTTCCTGACTGGTAATAAAGTCTGTATTTTTGTCTTTTGCATGTAAAAAAAACTTCATTCATTTTCCCATTCCAGGCTCCTGAGTGGTGCTATAGAAGGGCTGTAAATCATCCAGAGGTCACAGGTTCAAATCCTGAAAATGCCACAGCAGCCACCCATGGACCAGGACTGGCAAAGATCAAAACTATCTGTGTTCTCAGTGTGGGATGGACAGCATTATTCCCTCAATAGAAGTAACACTTGACAATCAGAAGCGTCTGTTAATTCACGTATGCGGAAGAGGGTAGAAAGTCTCTGTTCAAAAAGATTCACGTGTCTCAGAGGATGCACGTGTTAGACTTCATCATCCATGGTTGGAAGTTGATGTATGATAAGATGGAGATCTTTAAAAGAGCTACTTTCATAAAACGTCGCTGTCGGGCAGAAGCCTCGTATGTCCAAATTTTGTCAATTTCATATTTTTCATCGATGCTATCGGTCAGTCCCCACGTGGGTCTGATATTTTTACAAGTTATTAACCAATCTAAAGTCTTGAAAATAGCTTGAGCACAAATCTCTTAACTACATTAGACACTTCAACTGTCCACCTCTTCTTCACTCTGCGGGAGAGCTTTGCGGCATATTTCTCCTCAAGAAGAGTCGCAACGAATCAACACATCTTCTGAGGTAAATAATAATAATAATAATAATAATAATAATAATAATAATAATAATAATAATAATAATAACCTTTATTTCTATAGTACCTTTAAAAGAAGATCTCAAAGCGCTTTACAAAAGCAAAATAAAAATGTCTTCAAAACACTGGGCTCAAAGAAAAAAAAATCTTGACCCCCGCTAGTTCTGGTGCTCGACTGAGGACAGGAATTTAGAGCAAGACAATCCACTGCAAGGCGGACTAAACCCTGTGCATACAGCGTTTTTTTTTTATTTCCTGAAAAATAATGGTTTTGGAGATACGAGGATTCTGCCCGACAGCGACGAAAAAATAAAGTGCAGGTGAAGTATTTAATTTAATTGAAAAACTCAACCCATTTTTTTGTTTGTTTGTTTGTTTGTTTTTTAATATATTAACTATACTAGACAAAACACAACCAAAATAGTCATAGTTTGATTTCATACCAAATTCTGTGGAGTATAATAAATTATTGTAAACGTTGTCATATAAACCTCTCCTTTAAACCTCACCGTTCTACCATTTCGCCGAGTTTATATCTAGTACCGAAGTCCTCCACATTAGCGTAGCTGTTTCCCAATTCACAAAAGAGCAGTATTAGTTTGTCCGCTTTAATTAAAGCTGAAATATTTTGTTAACCTGTGGGCCAAGAGAAACACTGTTCCTTTCATTTCCCCTGTCAAATCAGCACATGGCACATGAAAGAAGGCCACATGTATAAAGGCATCGTCTGCTGCTACTGAGAATCCGTAGATACGGAGCGGAAAATAATCGCACCGTCCCGTAGAGCGGCGTGTCAGCAAGATGAGTAAACTCAGAACTCGATCTGGCTTTGTTGTAAGAGAAGAGAGTAATTGTTTTCTCAGTAAGAGCCAGAGTAGAGTTCAATTACATCTAGACGGCGATGGTGAGATCTGTGTTAGAGAAACCCACCGAGGCCTTCCGTCACTTCAAAGTGTACGGCTTATCGACTGTTTGTATCAGCAGCCCTTCTGTGTTTGTACAAGATAGCTCGATACGGAACGTGTAAGCAAACACATCGCAGCCTGTCGATTTTGTGCACTCCGTTATCAGCCTATTATAAACATACTTTCGTTTATTTGATTCGCTTTTTGTTCTCACTTCTTACATCTGACTTTCGTTGAAAGCATTTTAAAAAGAAATGAGCGTTATTTCAGTTTCAGTTCAGTTTATTTGTGTAGCGCTTTTAACAAATCCCATAGTCTTAAAGCAGATGTATAGAAACAGGAAAAAAAAATGTTAGTTTAAAATTAAGTTACTATTTATCTCTAACATCTGAGGTAACGGCGGTGAGGGAAAAAACTCCCTGAGATGATATGAGGAAGAAACTTTGAGAGGAAGCAGACGCAGAAGTGAACCTCATTTTCATCTGGGTGACACTGGACAGGAAATAAAGTCAACCACAGACCCAAATAGAGTTCACCACAGGCACAACACTAATTTCTTTCTGATGAAGTCTACAAATCGTCACTGATCAATTAAACATTTAATATGGAGATCAATTAACACTTCTGGATGGAAGCTGCTGGTTAGCCGCCAAAAATAATGTGTTACTCCGCACGATAAATGTTGTGCACAACAAACAAACGTTGCACAACTCGCATTATTTTGAGGAATCCCTTTTACAGAAGAGAAGATTAGATTAGATTGGATAATTAATCCCAGCCTGAAATGGGATTATTTTTACTTGATTTAATCCTTAAGCTTTATGATAAAACGCTTCTCTTCTCTGCAAAATAGAGAACGGGGGCATAGAAGCCTTTATTATCACCACATATACATTACAGCACAGTGGAATTCTTTTCTTCACATACCCCAACTGAGGAGGTTGGGGTCAGAGTGCAGGGGCAGCTAGATAGCGCTTTTAACCATTCATATAGAATACAGAAATATAGTATTCATATAGAAATATAGAAACTGAAAAAATAAAAATATAAATAAAGAAATAAAAATAAAGAATAAAAATAAATACATTTAAAGTTCAAAATACTATATATCTCTAATATTTATTCCTAATGAGTAAGCCAGAGGTGACAGTGGCAAGGAAAAGCTCTTCTCTTCTTTTCTGTTCTCAGATCGGATTGGAAAAGTGCTTTGGGATGCAAGTAGAACTGACTATTACATGCCAATAGGTTGAAAGGGCCCTTAAGGGGATGAGACTAAATAAAGACAAATGCAAGGGTCTGTGGTGTCCACCCACAAATTCATGGAATGTCTCTGTTTGGATGACAGATGCAATTCCACTTCATCTTCCCTGCTGAATGCGAAATGCGTAGCTGACTTATTAAAGCTTCTGAGAACTTGCATTGTGAGACCTGCATTGTGGGATTCCTAAGCCAAGCAGCGTAAAACAACACGGGGGAGAATAAAGTGGCTGAACGCATTCCGTTATTCTGTGAAAGCCACGCTAACTGAATGTGTGCAATTCATTTGGACGAGTCAGGAATGCAGGTTCCCCCCTCGAGTGTTAAGTGTCAGAACAAGTGCGCTAGAACAATTTGTTTGTGTAGGCAAATATTCGTGCTATGTAGAGTGAACAAAACGAGCGAAGAAGAGGAATTTTCTTAAGATCAGTTCTCGGCTCAACGGTTCTCGGTATACGTGAGACGAGACGTTTAAATGGGACAAGATTTATTTAGATCTGTTCAATCTATCCATAAAACATCATTGCTGGAAAGGAAGAAAAGGATTTGGTATTTAAGATAAAAGACCAAAGACAGAACGAATAAATAAATAAATAAATAAATAAATAAATAAATAAATAAATAAATAAATAAATGAATGAATGAATGAATGAATGAATGAATGAATGAATGAATAAATAAATGCTGTTACACAAAAATAATATCAGTGATTGTTTCTGTTAAGATGTTACTGTTACCACGCTGAAGTTGATTATATTCCAGTGCCGGCACAACTGAAAATGATTTATGACTCAAACATCTATCATATATATATTTTTATAGCCAGTCATATCTTAGGTCCAGAGGGCATGGTGGCTTAGTGTTTAGCACATTCGCCTCATGCCTCCAGGGTCGAGGTTCGATTCCCGCCTCCGCCTTGTGTGTGTGGAGTTTGCATGTTCTCCCCGTGCCTCGGGGGTTTCCTCCGGGTACTCCGGTTTCCTCCCCCGGTCCAAAGACATGCATGGTAGGTTGATTGGCATCTCTGGAAAATTGTCCGTAGTGTGTGAGTGTGTGAGTGAATGAGAGAGTGTGTGTGTGTGTGCCCTGTGATGGGTTGGCACTCCGTCCAGGGTGTATCCTGCCTCTATGCCCGATGACGCCTGAGATCCCCGTGCACAGGCTCCCCGTGACCCGAGGTAGTTCGGATAAGCGGTAGAAAATGAATGAATGAGAGAGTTTTTAATTCCTATTATTTGATGCTACAAGAGAATAAACACTCATTCTCTCATCAGCCTCTGTCTTTTTTGACATTATTTGTCCCCCCTGGAGACACCTTCCATAAACAAATGTCTAAATAATTGTTAAATAAATGTCCCTGTTTATATAAAAAAAAGTGCATGAAATAAAGTCCATTACACAAACCGCTCTGTAATTGTCGCCATAGAAACACTATTGTAAGAGCTGCTGGTTAAGAAAATGAATCAACACCTTCTGACCAATGACAAGGGTAAATTCGCTAATAATGAATATCCTGAGCATTTTAGTTACCTGATCTACCCAAAGGAAAAATCTGCAAAACATAAAACACTGAATAACGAGCTGGAATAATCCACATTTCTTTGTTCTGCCCATTTTTTTGTTGAGGTATTCAAATACAGACTGTTACCAAACAAGGACAGAAGGCCACGTTTGGTTTAAAGAGTACATTCCCTTTGTGCATCATCTGTTTATTTGTATATCAAAGTGTCTATTTAAAGTTGTGGTTTGTTCTATGTTAGGATTCTTCAGACAAAATCCAATCGGTTTGTTTCTAATAGGATTCAGGATCTAGCGTGCCAGCAGACACCCACTCGCCGGATCGAGGGAGCAGGGACGACGGGCTTTGATTGAGCCCTTCCTCTTTTGACTCCAACAGGCAATGCGCTTTTAGGCTTTGTCTTTGTGAAAACTCCTCCTGACCACACACATGGACGTCAGAAGACCTGGCAGGTCCGGCATTTGCAGGGGAGTAGACATGGAAGATTTCAGATCCACAAACAACAGCAGAGAATGTGAGGGAGTGGAGAGATTGGACATGACTGTATCCTGTGTACTCAATAAATAAACATCAGTGATGAGCAGTAGCGTCGAAAACGGCAGTAAATCCTGATGTTCCAAATTAAACAAACCCGAATATGTAAATTAAACTTGATGAGCCG
This sequence comes from Tachysurus fulvidraco, assembly GCF_022655615.1. Classification (NCBI taxonomy): domain Eukaryota; kingdom Metazoa; phylum Chordata; class Actinopteri; order Siluriformes; family Bagridae; genus Tachysurus; species Tachysurus fulvidraco. The sequence goes on along the minus strand of NC_062528.1, from coordinate 18,538,002 downwards.
GGAGACGGAGTGTGTGTTTCAGAAGCTGTTAGTGAATTAACGAGAGTATTGAATTTACTCAGTAAAATAGACTCGAACAGATAACCGTATTGTACGGAAGATAGCAGAGTAAAGCGGGAGTAGAAGGCTTTATTTTGTCACATATACATTACAGCACAGAGAAATTCTTTCTTCAGATATCTTAACTTTAGTGGTTAGGGTCAGAGCACAGGGTCAGACACGATACAAAGCCTCTGGAGCAGAAAGGGTTAAGGGCCTCACTCAAGGGCCCAACAGTGGCAGCTACGGCAGTGCTGGGGCTTAAACTCTGATCGTTCAAATCAACAAGACTGAATCTTAACCACCAGCCTCCACTGCCCCCCAAGGCACAATCCATCCATCGAAATTAAAACCTAAATTAAATATATGTTAAAAGAAAAAAGAGAGATTTGATTTACGTTCACTGTTAGATGTCTCTCTGGCTAAATTCTGGTAAATGTGGTTCAAACTTCTGGTTTCGTTGTGTCCGTGTTCGGTATCGAACGTCTTTATCGTGTCTCACTCCACAGTGGGTGTTAATATGAAGCTCATATGAAAGTAGACACTTAGGACTTTAAGAATTTAGTGTTTCGTGAGGATTTCTGTTTTTAGTGGTAATAGAGTAATATATTCATAGAAAAGTTGCAAAAAACAACACATTTTTCATACGAATGTTCGTATTTTTAAAGTAAACGTTGACATCAAACCCTATTTCTGCTCTCTGAAGTGTTCACGCCCCAAGTGTTTGTTCATACTGTGAGCATCTAAAATCTGAAGGCGTTTATATTCGACCATTAAACTTCTGTGTAAGATTCCCTCAACAGATGGAAAAACACACGTTTCACAAGTTCCTACAATCCTGAACTTCTCCACGTCAGTGTCAGTTTCCTCTAAGTAGGTTTCTGTCCATCTCCCAAAAACACTGTTTTAAATAACAGAATGAATGAATGAATGAATGAATGAATGAATGAATGAATGAATAAATAAATAAATAAATAAATAAATAAAGCTGTTAGACAAAAATAATATCAGTGATTGTTTCTGTTAAGATGTTACTGTTACCACGCTGAAGTGATTATATTCCAGTGCCGGCACAAGCGAAAATGATTTATGACTCAAACATCTATCATATATATGTATATTTTTATAGCCAGTCATATCTTAGGTCCAGGGGGCACGGTGGCTTAGTGGTTAGCACATTCGCCTCACGCCTCCAGGGTCAAGGTTCGATTCCTGCCTCCGCCTTGTGTGTGTGGAGTTTGCATGTTCTCCGCGTGCCTCGGGGGTTTCCTCCGGGTACTCCGGTTTCCTCCCCCGGTCCAAAGACATGCATGGTAGGTAGATTGGCATTTTCCTTTGCTAAAATGTGAACATGTGTGTACATGTAACACCGAGAAAGCTTGTTGTCCTATTCAGGATACTGTGCATTTCCACAGTATCCTCAAGATAAATCGATTAGCTGAAGAAGAAGAAACAAATTTGTTTGTCATATTTAATTCCTGTACATTTAATTAATTTCACCGTACATTCAGAAGCTACTTATTTTTAATACAGAAAGACGCTTCCTGCTCAGCATTAAACTGATGATAATAAACTATTAATGTCTATGTTACATTCCAGGATACGCTGGAGGAATCACTAAGAAGATGAATGAGCAGTTTAGAAGCTTCGGTTTCAGGGAGTGTCCTTTCTGAACAACAACAAAAAACGTCCTGATGCTCTGAAGCCATCATATTTCTATATTTTTTCTTAAAGATACAAAGCATACATTTATAAACTGACTTAATTTAACTGACAAATAAACAAAGGTTTAACAAAATTACATTTACAATCAGCAGGACTAAAACGAGACAAGAATGCAGTCAGTTCCCTGTAATTGATTGTGAATACAGTGATTGTGTAGAAGTTCTGTTTCACTTGTTGCAGGTCATTATAGAGAAACCGGATCAGTTAGAACAAAAGAATCATGACATCCTTCTCATTGATGGCTGAAACGCCGCGATTTCTTGTACTGTAGCACTTTTAACAACGGACATTGTCTCAAAGCAGCTTTACAGAGCATTAGGAATATAATACAAAACATTTATTATACAAAGATTAACATTAGACAAAAGTTCAAGATTCTACAAGTGTACTTCATTTCCCTCCAACTTGAATCCCAACACAAATTTATCAGCAGTAGCATTTATGAATGAGTTTATTTGCTGTTTAAATACATTTTAGTCTGTAAAACACGTTCGCTCCAAATGGCACAACGTACCACAGTCTCCAATAGTCTTGAAAGGGACGAAAACCTTTATATAATTTGAGCATAACCACAAACGTGTTCGTAATCAGAGTAATTAAAAGTAATCAGATTTAATCAAAAGCAGTAATAGATATTATGGTTCATTTTAATGATTAGTCTGGACTCATGATTAAACAAAACCCTATGCAAAAAAATCTGAGCTGAAGGATTAAACTAATGGCTTGGTTTTTCTTTGCTTGTTTTTTTGAAACACTGCAGAATATATTTTTATCTTCAAATTTATGCAAATGTTTATGCAAATATCAGCTTCCCACAAAGCCTAAATAAACAAGTCATTATTAGTGAATCACAAAGATCACAAAGAGAAATCAAAATGTAGAAAAATGTAGAAAATATTAGAAATTTTCTTGAATCTAAAAAAAAATTGTATTGCTCTATTTTTGGTCATTTACATTCTTTTTTTTATGGTCAATACTTCTGTGTCTCTGCACATCTTATATCCAGGTGCTGGTTCACCTGACACATTTTGTGTCTTATATTTCATACACAAAAAATAAATAAATAAATGGCAAAAAAGAATAATAACAATAAAAAAAAAACATATCGTGCTTTGAATTAAGTCAGAATGGCTATAAAATGTTAAATGAATAAATACAGAAATGCAGTGATACCATTAACTTAATGTAATATTTTAAAAACTTCATAAATGTTTTTGCTTGGCCCGCTTACCCATCATTATTGTCTCATTTGTCGCTTAATTAAGTAAGCTAGGACTCCTAATCCATTTTCACCCACTCTCACTGTTCACGCCGACTCTTTATACATTACGAACGTCATATTCATGATAAAATTGTGGATGCTTCGTGGAGAAGTCTCTCAGTGTGAGTCAGGAGAATTGTATTAATGTTCACTTATTAGTTCCCCACAGTAGAGACTTGACTTTTCCATAAACAATGGGCACAGGCAGAAACGTAAATAATTTCCTGGTTAACCTCATCAAAATGGAGGCCATATGCAGCGCTGCACAGCACCGAGACCCAATTTCAGTCTGGGCTCACTGCAAGTTTGACGTGACAACCTCATTCATTTAAACAGGGATGTAGGTTGCCAAGCTTCCACCCAAAGACGCCATTGTACCAGCTGGGCTCTGACGTCTCCAATTGACTCGACTTGCTTTGATTACTGAGCTCGGGCGATCGGCCCAAATCGCAGCCAGAGGGGAGTCTGGGGCCATTTGTTTCTCTAACTTCGTGAACGGGATTTCTTTGAATATGGTGACCTTTGTGGTCAGACTCATGTGCATACATTTACATAACAAGAAGAGCAGCAGATGAGAGAGTTTAGCAACAGGAGCTGTCAAGACGCTCTAACCCAGACAGATGAGTTGGCCTCCTCCTGCTTCTAAAATAAACGAGGGAATAAATAAACCAGTGCAAACAAGTCGATAAAAACGACGGCTCTCGGAGTGTGGTCTTCATCGACGCCGTGATAGGCTCAAGCTGACGGCCATCCTGTTATTCTGAGACAGTCGGGTCTTTCGCTAAATCACAAAAAACACTTTGATGCTTAATGTAACTCCACTGACTAATGATCCAGCATCAACATGCGCTTTCGCTCATCCTTTCATTCCAAGCCGCTTCCTTTCACAAAATAGCACCGCTCTTTGAAATCGGACATAAATAGCTGAGCGACCTACACGCAGCGGGCTTCTCAAAACTCATAACAAACCATAAACTTCATCAGTGACACCATGTCTTGGAGGTGTTTCTCCGTCATGGGGAGGATTTAAAATGTCGTTTGTAGAACATGTAAAACACAGGCCTGGTAGCAGAACAGAGAGAACATGTTACTCACGTACTGTAGAAGCCTAAATACCGAACACCAGGCCATGAGCTTACTTGCAGTCGAGAACCGGCATTCGTTAAACTTCCCACAATCCAAACAAAGGAAATGTCATGATGTGCAATTCTCAGACCTGCATACAGTACAATTTGTGCGTGTGGGTGTTTATTTGACACTAAGACAAAAGCAAGTGGAATTATTATAATAACCCTAACACAAACCATATCAAAGACAAGCTGACCGTATACGAAGCCCGAATCTTTCAGAGTTAAACGTATGCAGATTATTCGAGTTTATAAGTGAAAGCAGACAACATAAGCTGCGTATCCATTCGGCGCATTTTACTGCCAATTCTAAAGCAGGTCTGTCTTCTCCTGAGAGAGATTAATGATGAACATACTGTAGAACTGACTCACAAAGCATAGAACAGCTCTATATCTGGAGGAAAAGAAGATGTGAAGTCAAAGGGTGTAGTGAAAGATCCAGTCCAAGATCCACGTGTATATGGAGCTTGAATTTTAATTTAATAAATACATTTCAAAAAACTGAATAAATTTCAAATTTATTCGCGGCTAAAATATTAAAGAAAATAACATGCGAAATATCTAGCTATCAAAAGCTAGCAATTGCAAATACAAATATTAAGAAGTAAGAAATTTCAATAATTTGTTTAATTAATTAATTTATTTATTTAATTTTTTTTTTTTACCTTTTTTAGAAAATTTGTGCTTTTTTGATTGTTTTTTTTTTTTATTCTAACTTGCGGAACATTTTTCACGGCTAGACAGGAGCAAGTCACACGAGTGCAAATTGGTCAGCTGGAAACTGGAGTGACACGCCCTTTGACCCTTTAGCCATGCTGACTCAGTGATCCATGATGCCTCACTTCTCAAGGAACAGAACTGGGCTTGAACGTGAAACTTACCTTATGTTCACAAGCGCAATCTGTCTGCTTAAAAAAAAAAAAAAATAACATTAAATATCTAAAGTATGTGAGGGGTGGACATTTAGTTACACGTTTAAATGTTTTTGCAGCTTTGCGAACGTTCAGTCCAAGAGCCGAGCCAGTTTCTAATCTGAAAGTGCTGGATCTTTACTTTGGTTCGAGGGTTACTGACGGACGAACCAAACAGGGGTAACGGTTTCCAACAAATCCCACCAAACCACAATACTGTGCTGAATGTTTCCCAAACTGGTCTTTACTTTCACTGTGTTTTTGATAGTCACACTTTTATATGACACATTTGGGTTATTTCTGAGACCAGCGGCCGATCGGATTTTCCTAAAATACATTTCTCAGGACCGCAACGCCCCGTTCCGCAGTCGTTACTCTGGAACTGTGGGGGCAATCAGTACGCTATTGCAAGCATTCATTTTCAAATCAAAAAAGCTGAAAACTCACTGGAGTCTCATGTGACTGACACAAAAACAAACCTGTGGTCGACAAGTTTTACTGCATGTTTCATGTACCTAAAAACAATTCTTGTTTTTGGCAAACGGTGATACATTCTGCTGCTCTAATCATTATAGTGTTAAAGGATTGTCCTTGACAGTAAAACTCTGCTGTCTCCTGCACACGGTCTGCTCATTCCGATTTTTTTTGTTCCTGCATTAAAAGCATTAATACAGCACAGTCTCTATGATAAGATTCTGACCTGCGTATAACCTCAGCATCATCCACGCTATAACCCACGGGAGACCAGTAAACTAACGGAGCACGCTGTTGTGAAATCTACACCCTGATGTAACCCCACAGTCAAAGCCAGCATACACGTCTCAGGTCACAACAGATGTGAGGTAACACGGCTGACACAAGTCACTTCCATGTGGTGGGGAGCCACTTGGGCTCTGGATGAGTGACGTACCTTTGGCTGACTTCACCACGGAGAAGACGAATAGACAGATGTGACTGCAAGACCGAGGTACTTCAGGCTGGAGAAATGGCTGGAGGTCTTCCTGAAATGAAACCTAAGGTTAATCTTGTATCCAAATCCTCAGAAGTTTTCCTGGAAATCTACTTTTGTTTTCCTAAAAAAAATTCTCTGCACCTGTTTTTTTATTTAACCCTGACTTACTTTTATTCAGAAATCAAGAGACATGAAGGTTTTACACCAAATAGACCATAAAGACTTCTAGAATCTTTTGCAAACAGAAGTCTAACATTTAAGATATCACATTATGCAATACAGTGATCCCTCTTTTATTATGGGGACTGGAAGTAGGATTGGCCCTAAGTTTGACCTTTTCACTGATGGTCTTCGTCTTCCTCTTCCTCTTGGGCGAACTAGAGGAATCTTTCGTAGGGGCACGGCGCTTAAGGAGGCATTGTAAGGGTTTAACGAAAAGTTAATTTCGAACACAATACGCGAGACACAGTTGATAGCGTGAACGAAAGTGGCGAGATACAACAATGGAAGAAGCTGGGAGAGGATGTGATGATGCGCAGCCAATCAGCTCAGATCTTGCACCGGGAACCAATCATGTGCCTTGTCTGAGTGCCCATGGGTATGTATAAAGCCTCTGAGAGAGTTTCTCTCTTTGTCTGGCATCCTGGGAAAACGTTTTTATTTATATTTTTCTATGAATATTTTTGAAAAATCAGCAATGCACTGAAGCCGTGGAACTTGAACCGCAAAGTGACGAGGCATTACTGTATATGGTCAATGATGTGTGAACAAAGGACTGTCACAGTATATGCATGTTGATCGCCACATTCCACATTTACTCCCCTTTGCCGTTTTATAATAAGCTCTAATCATCTCAGAAGGCTTTCCTTTAGTGGAACCCAGTGCACAGCCTGTGTTCCAGTTCATCCCAAAGATGTTTAGTCAAAAGACTCCAAATTTGGCAAACCACGCCTTGCTTTGAGAACACGATGCTAGAATGCAACATACAAAGACAAGTGTTTGCTTCCAACACTGTGGTCACAGTCTAAGGAAGAACCACATATGGGTTGGATGGCCATATGGTATATGTATTAGTGCTACAGTGGGTAGCATTGCTGCCTCACAGCTACTAGATTTAAACATGAGCTTGAGTTACCCATCTTGGGTGGGTTGACTTTTGATTCTTTCAAAAATATTGTAATTGTATGATTGGCTACACTACATTACCTCCAGCCAGTGTCTAAGGGACTTTTTACACCTGGTCACTTCATACGTTTTCTGTGATCAGATAGCTATCCGATGGTAAAAAGACCAGGTGTAAATGCCCTCCGAAACGTTTTCGAGACGGATATAAATCTGATCGTTCAAACCCCTTCAGGAGGTGGTCTGGGACGCGTTTCAGATGAAACTGGACAGGCGTAAATGTATGTGGTCGTTCAAGCTACATACGTCAGCGCTATACTCCTCCCAAACGGAAGTACGTGACTCGCAAATCATCTTTCACCCAGGTGTCTCGTTGGGTAAAATAACCCTAACCCTAACCCTATGCATATGCTGAAAAGCTGTTTTGATTACCTCAGTGACTCATTTAAAAAGGCAATCATTTGTGAACGTTACATGACTACTCACGTTCATAAAATTCGATCTGATATCCAGAGCTTCAGACCAACATTGGTGTGCTCAGTACCAGATCAGTACTTAAGCCTAACAGCATTATTTTCTTAAACTATTTGGTATAAGAAGCATGATTCTACCAGCATGCCGTAATCACATTCCCCTCGAAGGAAATAGAGGAAATCAGTCGTAAAGCCATCTATGGAAAATATAACAGTTATCATATTCTGTCCCTCAATGGAGCCAAACCAAAATAAAGTTTGTGTGTACCTCTCCACACCATAAATCAGCGTGAAAGCATTTAATTTGACCCCGACTGTGAAGCGTCGGGCAAAGAAAACATCCAGGAAAATGTTGGAACCATCAGGAAATATTTACTGCGAAGTATTAACAAGCGTGCAAAATGGCTTCCTCTCTGGTGTTTACATGTTCTGAGTGGTGGACATATACATTTCAAAAAGCCTGTGAAAATAAATGGGTTATATTAGGATCACAACATCCCTGTGGTTTAAAGCTAGTTTAATGGGAAAGAGGCAGATTCGTCCACTATTTCAAACCAACTAGCCGTTACAGGATGCATCAGAGTTGTGTTGTACACTGAGCCAAGGATGTGTACAGGTAACATGAGTCAGAGGATATGTTCATCTGATTTAAAGCTAGTTTTCTTTTAATCTAAAACTATTACATTTCTTAATGTTTTTTTCCTCAAAAATTTTTCGAGGTCATGCAACATCCAGTACTTCGCTGGCGAAAATCTTTTAAAAATGACGTGACGTGACGTGACATACGGCTGAATACGGCCACTCAGAATTTGTTCTCTGTGTTCAACCCATCCAAAGAGGGTGGGTGGTTGGGGGGGGGGGTCGCTTCCGATTGGTGCCTTGCTCAAGGGCACCTCAGTCGTGGTATTGCTGGCCGGAGACTCGAACCCACAACCTTAGGGTTAGGAGTCAAACTCTCTAACCATTAAGTAACCAACTGCCATGGCCAAACATAGCCTTCTGTGGGAAATTACAGCTCCCGAATCATCCTAAAATAAGACAAACAGGTACACTCTACATGAGAAGTTCACCCCCACCGTGCGACTTTGAAGTATTAACCATGCACGAATGTTTCATGATGTGAAAGAACTCGTAGCTGTTTTACGGCATACGGCACAAACGTTATAATCAGTACCACGCAATTAGGTCCGCTGACCAACCCGGCTCTAAAAATACACCAGCTGCTCCCTCCATCAAGGCACATCCAGTGGAAGCATGCGATTCTTTGAATGCGGATGGTGAGCTATGATGATGTAAACGTGGAAATCATAAATCAAAAGCATGGTAGAGCCTTTTGAGGAGACGGCAGATTTTTCCTCTCCCTGTCATGTGGGTTCTGGGCTGAAGCAATGAGTACAAGAAGAAGGGAGCAATGACTCATTGCTTTGGAAAATGGTGTACACGAACGGCAAAATCAAGGCTTAAAGAGATTTAAATCACAATCGGAAATGGCATGGATGTGTACAGCTTAGGGTTCGGCCATTTTATTTTCAAAACCATATCAATATTCAGAATTGTAATTTGAAAATATGCTGAAACGGGGGGGGGGGGCATGGTGGCTTAGTGGTTAGCACGTTCGCCTCACACCTCCAGGGTTGGGGGTTTGATTCCCGCCTCCGCCTTGTGTGTGTGGAGTTTGCATGTTCTCCCCGTGCCTCGGGGGTTTCCTCCGGGTACTCCGGTTTCCTCCCCCGGTCCAAAGACATGCATGATAGGTTCATTGGCATCTCTGGAAAATTGTCAGTAGTGTGTGATTGCGATGGGGTTGGCACTCCGTCCAGGGTGTATCCTGCCCTGATGCCCCATGATGCCTGAGGCACAGGCTCCCTGTGACCCGAGAATAGTTCGGATAAGCGGTAGAAAATGAACGAATGAATGAATATGCTGAAACGATGATAGTGCTGTGTAGAACCAGAGACGGGGGACTCGAGTCATATGACTTGACTCAAGTCAGACTTAAGTCGCAAATTTGAAACATGAGACTCGCTTGACAAATATTAAAAATAGACTCGACTTGACTTTGACTTGACATTCACGACTTAAGACTTACTTGTGACTTGCACATGTGGGACTTACTCCCGCCTCTGTGTAGAACTACTCCTGCAGTCTTGTAGTAAAGAGAACTTTTTTCTATTGCACAATCTAGTCTCCTTGCTGGTTTATTGAATAGTTAACAGTTCTAATATTATCAACAGATTCTTCTCAGAACCATTTTCTAAGGGTCTTTATAGAATCTTGAAGGTTTCCTAAAGAAATATCCTTGTTTAAATTCTATTTTCTTAAAAATTTGGTCATATGCCAATTACTAGCTAATAATTAAGCAGACCACAGTCCACCATATCATTTCTTGCATATAGTGACGTGACATACGGCTAAGTACGGTGACCCACACTCAGAATTTGTTCTCTGCATTTAACCCATCCAAAGTACACACACACAGCAGTGAACACACACACACACCGTCAACACACACCCGGAGCAGTGGGCAGCCATGGGAGCAGTTGGGGGGGTTTGGTGCATTGCTCAAGGGCACCTCAGTCGTGGCTGGCCCGAGACTCGAACCCACAACCTTTGGGTTACGAATCAGACTCTTTAACCATTAGGCCACGACTGCCTCAATATACAGAGGAAGTGCCCATGATGTCCCTCTAATCGACAGGGGAGAGAATAATGCAAATTGATGTTGCATCATCAGGATTCTATCTCAAGCTCCTGAAAAAAGTTGGAACTTTGTTGAACCACTTGGAGCCAAAAACCCTTTCCATAGTTTCCATAAAATGTAGGAGCAGCATAATGACAACTGGAGGTGAAGCAAGAGGACTTAAAACTTTTAACACCTTTCGCAGGGACTCTGAGCATGAGCTGAAAATATACTATGGATGGTATTCTCAGATCACTAAGCACTCATTTTCAGCTAATTGCAATTTAGTCTAAATTTACTATCTTACTTGGACGTGGAAGAAATCCAGAGAATGTAAAAGAAGCCCACAATGACAAAATGGGAAAAACATGCTAAAGTCTAAAGTGAAGAGAATAATCCAAGCTCAAGGTTGAATCTGAGACCCTGGAGCTGTTAGGTGGAAATGATTATGAATGCGGATATGAATAGCTTTACTGGTGTTCATCACTGCACAAGTACCGGATTAAATGGGACTAAAGAGATAACCTGGATGTCCCACCATCTTGGGATAATTCTGTGTGCAGGAAAATAAAAAATAAATAAAGACTTTCCATTGTGTAATGTTATTCAATTCATTTCGATTTATTTCTAAAGCGCTTTTAAGAATTCATATTGTCTCAAAGCAGCTTTACAGAAGTATAGAAACAGAATAAAATAATATTTTAAGTTTGGAAGTTACTTTTTATCACTAACATTTATCCCTAATGACCAAGCCTGAGGTGATGTTGGTGAGGAAACATTCCCTGAGATGATATGAGGAAGAAACCTTGAAAGGAACCAGACTCAGACGTAAACCTCATCCTCATTTGGGTGACACTGGACAGGAAAAGATGTAAATTTAATGGTTTGTAGTTGAACGGAATTAAGCTACCGAGCGCTCCAGAGGAACTTATAGGTCAAAGCAAATTCCGAGTTCACCAAAGACCCAACACTAATTCCTTCCCGCCGAAGTCTTCAGATGATCGCTGGTCAAGACCCGACCTTAAAGCTGACTGACGCAACAGTAGTTCAAAGGTATTATAAGAAGGAACGTTGGACAAGTGGACAGTTTTATTTCCAGTTCACTGATGGTATTTATGAGGATAGCATAGAACCAAGCAAAACATGGCAAACGTCCATCTATCCTTGTTAAATACTGTATATTGTATTAAAACATCTGATTATTCAGTGTCTTTCTTTCCCAATCATAAAACCTCACCTGGGATAGAAAGCGTTAAAAGTAAAATCCAGCTGCATTCTGGAACGAATACAACAAATTACCTAAGAACATAATCTATCCAAACAGCTCTCACCAGCACTTGGAAATTAATAGATAATTGAATTAACTTTCCCTAAGAATTATTTTTCCGTCCTCACACAGGTCATTCATCCGTGTCTCTAAAGCCTCGCGAGCGAGTGTAAGCTGAAGGACTTGTATTTATATTTGTCCTTATAATCTATAATCTCAGAGGACACGGAGCCTTCCAGAATGAGCAAGACAAAGAGTCTAGGGTTCAGTCACTCCAGGAAAGAAAGAGTACAAGGAAAGCAGCCAGAAGACACAGTTTCCACAATGTAATCCTCAAAATGAGACAGAGAACAGACTGGACGCTTTGGAGGAATTTATAATTCATGGCCTTCTGTGTAGATTCTCTTGATCCATGAAATTAGGTCAGTAACAATGCTTTCATGTGTGTGAATGGGATGTTCAAAACATGTAAAGATGTTCTTTGAAAACAAAGTGTGTGTGTGTGTGTGTGTGTGTGTGTGTGTGTGTGTGTGTGTGTGTGTGTGTTCTGTCATCAGGCTACGCTCCGAATGAGAAACAGAAGTCAGGAGTGTTAAATGATGAAAAAAGGTAATTGCACACACACACACACACACACACACACACACACACACACACACACACACACAGACACAGACACAGACACAGACACAGACACAGACACAGACACAGACACAGACACACACACAGACACAGACACACACACACACACACACACACACACACACACACACACACACACACACACACACACACACACACACACACACACACACACACACACACACACACACACACACACACACACACACACCCGTTCCAAAAAATATATATATAGCCAAGAAAGGGATGGATGAAAAACACTTCAGATACTTTCGATGTTCGGTTTCATGACCTTGCCTTAGAGATGTTATTTTAACAGTGTGCAGAAAGAAAGAGAGAGAGAGAGAGAGAGAGAGAGAGAGAGAGAGAGAGAGAGAGAGAGATGGCAGAGAGAGAGAGAGAGATGGCAGAGAGAGAGAGAGAGAGAGAGAGAGAGAGAGAGAGAGAGAGGTGGCAGAAAGAGAGAGATGGGTCAGAGAGAGAGAGAGAGAGAGAGAGAGAGAGAGAGAGATGGCAGAGAGAGAGAGAGAGAGAGAGAGAGAGAGAGAGAGAGTAGATGGCGAGATATTATAGATAGAGATATATAGAGAGAGAGAAGACGAGATATGGCATTATGATATATATATAGAGATATATTTCATCTATAGTATATATATATAGTTAGATATATATATTTTCATATATATAGATATATTTCATATAAATATATATATAGATATTTCATATATATATATATCATACATATACATATATATTTCATAGATTAGATATATATATATATATATATATTTCATATATATATATATAGATATATATATATTTCATAAATATATATATATATTTCATATATATGAAATATTTCATATATATATATATATATATATATATATATATATATATATAGAGAGAAAAGAAAAGAATAACAGGGTATAATGTCCCACCAAGTGTTCTTCTAATCTCTGCAGGGAGCATGAAGAAGAGGAAGACCAGGCTTAGCCTCACTCAGGTGCGGCCTTAACATCAGACGTAAAGCACATTACAAGATGCAAAAATACAGCTCCATCATCATTCTACTTTTACAAGTGACAAAAATAACAGAGACTACTGGATGTTTACTCAAAACTTTTTACTTCGCACCCGTCTCTTCTATTTTACATAGGAAAGGTATGAATTGTCCAACTTACCATCACCTTTTCAGTGAGAAAACTTAAATCTTTGTTAGGGTAACCATAGTAACAACAACGCTAAGCAATACTACGACTGGCCCACAATTTACAAAAACATAAATGTCAAAATGTAAAAAATGTAATTAAAGTCATGAGTGACCACCATTTTAAATGTTGCACTTTAGGTTGCTCCCTGTTCAGAGTCTCTACAGCGGATCTGCATATTTTGCCATGACGTACGCCAATGAGAACAAAGGATCCTAATACTGGACCATTAGGGAATCTAATGGCCACCGTTATGAATATATCATTCATTCATTCATTTTCTACCGCTTATCCGAACTTCTCGGGTCACGGGGAGCCTGTGTCTATCTCAGGTGTCATCGGGCATCAAGGCAGGATACACCCTGGAAGGAGTGCCAACCCATCACAGGGCACACACACACATTCATTCACTCATGCAGTCACACACTATGGACAATTTTCCAGAGATGCCAATAAATTCATTCATTCATTTTCTACCGCTTATCCGAACCTCTCGGGTCACGGGGAGCCTGTGCCTATCTCAGGCGTCATCGGGCATCGAGGCAGGATACACCCTGGACGGAGTGCCAACCCATCACAGGGCACACACACACTCTCATTCACTCACACACACACACTACGGACAATTTTCCAGAGATGCCAATCAACCTACCATGCATGTCTTTGGACCGGGGGAGGAAACCGGAGTACCCGGAGGAAACCCCCGAGGCACGGGGAGAACATGCAAACTCCACACACACAAGGCGGAGGCGGGAATCGAACCACCAACCCTGGAGGTGTGAGGCAAACGTGCTAACCACTAAGCCACCGTGCCCCCCATGCCAATAAATATTTCAGCTAAATTTAAAAATGTCACCGTTGAATAACGTTCCGTTTTCTGTAAGGAGATGTTTAACACCTATGGGGGGAACCTTCACTGTCAGTGCTTGAATCAAAGAGAATCAGAAATGAAACGATCAGAAAGTCTTCAGAACAAACTGACTTTGAGCTTTGATGATGAGGGAATGGATTTAATTCTGTTATTATGTTAGAACATAAGCAACTTGTTTTGCAGGCATTCCACTACATCAGGGGAGTCAAACTCAAATTCACAGTGGGCCAAAATATAAAACTGAGATAAAGTCACGGGCCAAACTGAATATTTATTGAAAAATTAACTGCAATTAACTGATATGTAATTTTCAACCTTTTTCATATGGAAACAAACTTTAGTTTTGCTTAAACACAGGATTTGGAACAACTCCTGAGTTCTTTCCCGAGTCAATAACTCCTGAGATAAACGCTGTTACTACACAAAACACGGTTGTAGCTGCCTCTCTACATTACTACGATAGAAAAGAGGTGTTATTTGTGTAGTAACAGCGTTTAGCTCAGGAGTTATTGACTCGGGAAACTCCAACCTGTGAATATGTGGCCAACTTCCTGCTCCTTCAGTTCTCTCCAGCGCTGGAAAGCTGATCCTATATTAACACGTCCTACTTCTTGCCTTATCGTAAGTCTTTCTTCGCTTTCTTTCTTTGTTTTTATCCTCCATGTCGATGTTAAAACCGCTTTCTGCTAATGTCACACATGCGCACTGAACACTCTCTCCGCCCATACTGACAAGCCCCGCCCCTTTCTGCTCATTGGCTACACGTTTGTTTTGATATTTGTTTTGATTTTTGTTTATTATTCGGCCCGACTCAGTTTTCTGAAGCATTTCTCAAAAATTGGAGACCCTGCCTTTAACGACTGTCAACAGAGAATGAGGGGCGCTTGCTGTTCGTGACTACGCATCAATACAGCGGCAAGGCATTCTGGGATTTGTAGTATTAGCGGAGCATGCGGCTAGACAGCAGTAATGCACATCTGATATGATCTCAAGGGCCAAATATAATTATACCTCTGCACTACATTAATACTCTAATTACAATTTATGATGTGTCATTCTTGACAAATTTCTGTGATGCGTCTTTGGGATGTGTTTTTATAGGAAAATAGGTGACGCTCAACATATGAGAGCAACCAGTGACACAATCTCACCTAAGGCTTTACACAGCTTTACAAGTACAGGACAGGAAGAGTTAGATAAACTTATTACTACAGCTAAATCAACAACATGTTCACTAGACCCCATCCCAACTAAATTACTGAAAGAAGTGTTACATAAAGCTGGTGAGCCTCTTCTTAATATCATTAACTCCTCGTTATCTTTAGGTTACGTCCCGAAGTCTTTTAAGTTGGCAGTTATTAGGCCACTCATCAAAAAACCTAACTTAGACCCTAAT
Organism: Tachysurus fulvidraco; assembly: GCF_022655615.1. Lineage (NCBI taxonomy): Eukaryota > Metazoa > Chordata > Actinopteri > Siluriformes > Bagridae > Tachysurus > Tachysurus fulvidraco. Next base: position 18,522,325 of record NC_062528.1, on the reverse strand, counting down.
GAACTATCAAATTACAGACCTATCTCACACCTCCCGTTTATGTCTAAAATACTTGAAAAGGTTGTGTCTGTTCAACTGAGCTCCTTCTTACAGGAGAGCAACATCCTTGAAGAGTTTCAGTCAGGTTTCAGGCCCCATCATAGCACAGAAACTGCACTTGTTAAAGTTACAAACGACTTGTTCTTAGCTTCGGACCAAGACTGTATGTCACTATTAGTTCTACTTGACCTTAGTGCTGCATTCGACACTATAGATCACAACATTCTTCTAGATCGCTTACAATATTACACAGGTATTCATGGTCAGGCTTTAAGCTGGTTTAGATCCTACCTGTCTGACCGATACCATTTTGTAGAATTAAATGGTGAATCCTCCAGTTTACTACCAGTTAATTATGGGGTCCCTCAAGGATCAGTTCTAGGACCTCTGCTTTTCTCTATATACATGCTTCCATTAGGGAACATTATTAGAAGACATGGGATTAGTTTCCATTGTTATGCTGATGACACACAGTTATATATCTCATCAAAACCAGATGAAATAGCCACAGTGTCCAAATTAACTCAGTGCCTTAGAGAGATAAAAGACTGGATGAGCTGCAACTTTCTATTGTTAAACTCCGATAAGACTGAAATACTACTCATAGGTCCAAAAACCAGTGCACATAAACTCTCACAACTTAACTCCCATTTAGAGGGATGTACTATTACAAGTAGCTCGACAGTGAAAGACCTCGGTGTTATACTAGACAGTAACTTGTCCTTTAAAAATCATATCGCCCATACTACCAAAACAGCCTTCTTTCACCTTAGAAACATTGCCAATCTGAGAAACATCCTGTCTGTATCTGATGCTGAGAAGCTAGTTCATGCGTTCATGACCTCTAGACTGGACTATTGTAATGCATTACTAGGTGGTTGTCCTGCATCTTTAATAAATAGGTTACAGTTAGTCCAAAACGCAGCTGCCAGAGTTCTCACTAGGACAAGAAAGTATGACCATATAACCCCAATTTTATCATCTCTACACTGGCTACCTGTTAGGTATAGAATTGACTACAAACTGCTGCTACTTATGTACAAGGCTCTTAGTGGTTTAGCTCCCATGTATCTAACTAGTCTTCTAACACGTTACAATCCTTCACGCTCTCTGAGATCACAAAACTCAGGGCTTTTGGTAGTTCCCAGAATATCTAAGTCTACTAAAGGTGGTAGAGCGTTTTCTTATTTAGCTCCCAAACTTTGGAATAGTCTTCCTGATAGTGTTCGGGGCTCAGACACACTTTCCCAGTTTAAATGCAGATTAAAAACTCATCTCTTTAGTCAGGCGTACACATAATACCCATAATATCATGCACCAGTACATCAGACCAGCACATTTTTATGAACGGCAGATATGTTAATCCCTTTCCACTGCTTTTCTCTTTGTACCCATCCCGAGGCATCCAGACACTGTACCAGCTCCCATCGTCCTTTGTGGGACGAAGCCTTTGGACATCCACTGAGCCGAGGCCGACTCTAAGAATCCTGAGACATCTCCAGTTAGACTCTGTGGTGCTCAGAAGATCAGAAGTCCTTGAACCTCACACCAATACAACATTTGTTTGACTGTATATTACAATCACACCCCCAGTGTCACCCATATGAGGATGGGTTCCCCCTTGAGTCCGGTTCCTCTCAAGGTTTCTTCCTTTACCAATTTAAGGGAGTTTTTCCTTGCCACTGCTGCCTGAGTCACCTCAGACTTGCTCATAGGGGAATAAATACATACACACTGTGAACTATATACATCTAATAATAATCTAGAATTTTTATTCTGTTAATTCTTATCTTTTTTTATTCGTTATTTCCTTTATCATTAATTATGCTTACCTTCTGCTCTATGTTTATGTTCTGTAAAGCTGCTTTGAGACAATGTCTATTGTAAAAAGCGCTATACAAATAAACTTGAATTGAATTGAATTGAATTGAATTGAAAATAAATCTTTAGGGTGTAACGTCTTGTATCAGGCTATTGTATTGATTACTTTCCCATAATCGCTGGGAAGCTTTTAATTTCTTACTTATCAAAATCATTACACGAGCCAAAAGTAATGTTTCTTGGAAGATTCTAGCTCTCGGTACTCACCTACTTATCCGAGCTCCAGGGTACAGTAAATTCTGTCTCTGCCAATCGTTCACAAGTTAAGGTACGATTAGGTTTAACTATATACAGTATCTCACAGAAGATGGTACACTCCTCACATTTTTGTAAATATTGTATACTTTATATATATCGTCGCTGTCGGGCGGAATCCTCGTATCTCTAAAACCGTTATTTTTTAGGAAATTAAAAAAACGCTGTATCTTATCTGCAATTCACAGGGTTTAGTCCGCGTTGCAGTGGATTGTCTTGTGCTAAATTCCTGTCCTCAGTCGAGCACCAGGACTAGCGGGGGTCAAGATATTTTTTCTTTGAGTCCAGTGTTTTGAAGACATTTACCTCAGAAGACATGTTGATTCGTTGCGACTCTTCTTGAGGAGAAATATGCCGCGAAGCTCTCCCGCGGAGTGAAGAAGAGGTGGACAGTTGAAGTGTCCGATGTAGTTAAGAGATTTGCACTCAAGCTATTTTCAAGACTTTAGATTGGTTAATAACTTGTAAAAATAACAGACCCACGTGGGGACTGACCGATAGCATCGATATGTGAAAAAATATGAAATTGACAAAATTTGGACATACGAGGCGGAAGCCCGACAGCGACGATATATTTTATATTATACAGAGCACGATCCCTTCCCTAAGGAGACTGTGCCGCAGCGCAGAATTTCAAAATGATAACGACCCCAAACACACCTCTAAGACGACCACTGCCTTGGTATAGAAGCTGAGGGTAAAGGTGATGAACTGGCCAAGCATGTCTCCAGACTTAAACCCTATTGAGCATCTGTGGGGCCTCCTCAAATGGAAGGTGGATGAGTGCAAGGTCTCTAACATTCACCAGCTCCTTGATGTCATCATGGAGGAGTGGATGAGGACTCCAGTGGCAACCTGTGACTCTCTGATGAACTCCATGCACAAGAGGGTTAAGGCAGGGCTGTAGGGCTGGAAAGTAATGGTGGCCACACAAAATATTGACACTTCAGGCCCAATTTGGACATTTTCACTTAGAGGTGTACTCACTTTTGTCATTGGTTTGCCAGCAGTTTTGAGGAGACAGCAGATTTACACTGTTATACAAGCTGTACACTCACTACTTTCCATTGTAGCACAGTGTCATTTCTTCACATGAAAAGATCTAATAAAATATGAACAAAAATGTGAGCGGTGTACTCACTTCTGTGAGATAACGTATGTAGTCAACAAGTTCCTTAAATTCTAGCCAGTCCTTTTTCCTCACAGTACAACAAGCTTTCTGAAGAAGTGCAGTTCAGAACCAGATGGTAATCAAGTGAAAAATGTGAACAGGAATTCGTCTCAGTCAAAACTCAACCACCAAGCTCTCATTTGGCCTCTTTTACATACATCAAGGTCCACCTCATTTGAAATGGTCAGCATCTTATGCTAACCTATGCTATGGCCAAAATGCCCTGAGGAGGAGGAGGAGGAGGAGGAGGAGGAGGAGGGGAGAAAAAAGAAGAAAAAAGCTGGTGGGGAAAGGTGAAAGAAAAAAAAATGGTGGGGGGGATTTGGATTGCTTCCCAGCACACCTGCCCTTCATTAGAAAATCCCAAAGAGCCTGTGAGATTTCCCATCCACAATAATCCAATTTAAAAAGTAGCCCGATTTTATATGGGAAAGCAATCTGCAATTTGTGATTAAAACAATACGACTGGGTGGCGGTTAGTGCTGGAGTCGAGAGATTTCAGGAATATGACTAAATAGGGTTTAGTCAACCGATTGCAAGACCGATTGCCTTTTGCTTTCAAAAGGCAAAAACAGCCATTTAGAACGTAATTTAGGGCTGAGTGGTCACCAGGGGGAAAACATAGCTAAATAAAAACATGCTTGTTAGGGATTCTATGTTTAGAAACGTCACACAACACAAGGATGCAGCTTACAAATACAGCGCTAAATGCAGTACAAGCAACAGAGCGATCGTACCTGTTGTTGTTATTCAATCTGTCTATACAATTCTGACAAATTCTCAGCCCAGGCCTTGGTCAGTCCGTTCACTCCGTCCGGGTTTGTACGTTATTAGTTGTACGTTTCTGCTATGTGATTGTTGCTCGGTATATCTTTTTAAGAGACCATTGTGCTAGAATTGTCAAAATACTTTAGTAGTGCACTGATCGCTATAACCACATTAATCTCACAAGTCAGACTCAACTTATTTCTGTCAGGACCACTTTGTCACAAGGGAATTATTAGATGATATGCGTACAGTTAGTGTTGGCGGTATGGTTCTGTTCTGGGTAAGAATCCACGCGCCCATCCATGTGCATGTGTAACAGGTATACAAAGTACACAACTAAATATTGTTATAATTCACACAAAATTGTTCTTTTGTACATTTTATGATACCTGATCTAAAGGTGCACTTCTCCTTTAAGTGTTGCGTGGTCACGGTATGAACTAATTTCCTGTCCTAACTCCTCCTCTTCCCTTTTGAAATGTGATTCAATGGAAGAGGTAGGTTTCTTTTGTCATCCTGATAATTTTATGTAATCCTTATTTTAATTATATTTTTTATATTGGTATTTCCACCCAAATTTATGTGTAAAGTACTATTTTATTTATCCTTGGGATTATTTTCGTCATTTTACATTCAATAAGGTATATTTGTCTTTTATGTGAGACCAGCACATGCTAATGGAGGTGCATCATTTGTTTTATAGAGTGTTATAAGGGCCACTCAATCTGAGGCTGCTTATTTGTCTCTGTTAAACAGTAAAAAGATCCAATGAATCGGCTGCCTGCTGTCCCGTGTCTGTCTTTGCATCACACAATGTAACACAACGCAACACAACGCAGACCAAGTTTTAATACCCGGTGTCTCTTCCGCACATCACGCTGGGCATAAGCGAGCCGCACGGGTTACACATGCATGGACAGAGCGGGGAGAGCAGCGACTAGAAAATAGAATAGACCCCCCGTATAACAGAACCATTAGCATGCAAGGTATTGATATGCTCGCTTACGCGTTTTTGGAAAGTAATAAATGAATGGATAGATAGATAATTAAGTAATTATAGAGAGATTGAGAGAGAGAGAGAAAAATATGTGGAGATTTAAGACGTAAACAGGTACAGCAAACATGGGGTCCGGCATGGTGGAGTCGGGGTTGGAGGAGGGAGTATAGATCGCGGCAGCAGCGAAGCGCTAGAACGACTCTATGAATGGGAATTTAAATGGTCGTGTAATATGGATGTCGTAACCGGATTGGTGCGCGTCAACGAAGTGGCCTGCCAGAACTAACGCGATGTTTGATTTAGAGAACCGGGTATGTTTCATCAATAAACGTTCACAGAAAGAGGATATGACTGATAATTTTAGTAGATCATTTTAGTAGCCAACATTTTAGTAGCCAAGTGGTCAACGTACTTTAAATAAACAAGCCGTTTTTTCTTCTTTTTATTTCAATGTCTGTCCCAGTTTCTCTTAACTCCGGCGCACCAAAACAAGTGTGCATAAAAGGATGTGTGTAAACATTCTGAAGGTTGTATCGGACATAAATGGAGCATCTGAATCTGATCATTTGGCCGTATAACCTTCAGAATAATCCTAAGAAAGCCATGCAGTGTGCTTTGGTAGATGGTTTACCAATGGAATTATCTCCACACATGGTTTCTGTAGTATTTTTAACATGACTAGGTTTTGCTTCAGGATAGCATGCCCTGGAAATACTAGCACTGCTTTTAAACCTTTACAGACATATGACTCAAATATTGAAAATTCAATAAGCCTTCAGACATGCGAATTTGCCCTGTCCTGGCCTACGCAGTAACAACAACATCTGTGTCTTCCGTGAGGTGGATTTCTCCACATCTGGGCCGCATCGTGATGTTTTTTAAGGGGTAGAGGGGACAAGAAGGCAGCTGCGCCCTACGGTCCCAGGTGGTAGCGATTGGCAACGTGTCAGCCTGCTTGTGAGAAGACCGATCTTTGATCCCTGGCTGCTGTGTTATCGTGTTAAGTCATGGGCCACACACACACACACACACACACACACACACACACACACACACACACACACACACACACAAGGGGGAATCCAAAAATTCTCTCGGTGATGGTTGTGGAAAACACTGCCATGTTGTCAGGGGAAGAAGGAAGCAGAACTAACTCTAAGCCTGAAAATCTACACCCGCATGCCTTTTGTGCAACATCATGAACAATCAAGAAGTATTTTTTTCTTCAAAGGGTGGGTGTATACAACAAAACAGGGTGTGTATAGCAGAATTTAAAAACTCCTGATACAGAAATATCAGGGTTGCTGAAAAGAAAATAAACTCCTTTAAATGACTGAATATCAATACAAGGATCTATTTGCTGCCGCCTTATCATTTCTTGTCCGATGCTCAGGTCATGGAAGGGTCAGTCGATGCAATATAAAACACTAGTTATCATAAAAGCATCTTCATAAATAATCGCTTTTCTTTCCTCTCACCTCCCAAATGCTCAGGTGTGTAACTTTTATGGCCTGGAAAAAGGAACATACATGGGAGTCCACATGTGGTAGTTTCCTCTACCATCTGGACTCCTGACTTTCGTTTATACATGCACAGGTCAGGTCCTGCATCTTGTTTTAAAGGGAGGTATTTTCGGAAGCAGAGCGCATTGATGTGAAACTTCAAAAATAAATGCTGCGTTTACAGAGTGGAAAATGCTGCACAGGCCACGCGGCTTCCTCTTGTTGTTGGGCGTAAAACACGTCCAAGCCCCTTTGGGAGGCCCAAGTGCATGTCTAACAGGTTTTAATGAGGCAACACGGCCAACAGCTCGCCGTGCAAGAAATAATCACGCCTGGCACCATTACTCACAGCTCAAGTATTTACAAAGATGTGTGGAACGTGTTGGAAACTTCAAACAAGTGGAGGGCGACGTGTCACCGAGCGGTGACCCTAAGAATTATGCGAATAAACAGAAGACATTTGACAAAACAGAGACACTTAATATCCGATTTTTTTTAAGCTAAGGAGATTTCAAAAGTTTGTGAAACGCTATCAGCAGTTTTGAGAATTTGATTGTCTGAATTTTATTCAGCCCTGATTACTAGCAGGAACGTAACTATAATCATGGTTCCTATTATCAAAGTTCCCCAAATGAACCTGACTAAATCAGGTAGTGCTGTGGCCAGAGATGAGAATGACGTAATGCCGGTTTAATAACAGGGAAGTAAGTCGGGTCCCGGTCCAACGGTACTGCGTTTTTTTTATATCGGTGAAGACTTCAGCTGAAACGTATCTAAACTTGACTTCACCAAGACTAAGAATACATTAGCACATCATGGTAAAAGGTACATAAAACACCTGGCATGCAGCCAAGACTTCATGAAATAAGGCTGAAAAGATCACAGAAAGTCTGCAGTATATTAAATGGTCCACGGGGACAATTTCCTTCAACAATGCACTTTTATTCCAGAACTAGCCCAAACCTGTCAAGCACTCGAACTCTGGTTATAATTATGGTATAAGACGTCTTACAAGATGAAACTTCGGTGCCTTTTGAAGTAAACTGCCCTTACCTGACCATTCCTAGGTGACACGCTTTTGATGTCAGCATTACAGCTCGCAAACTATTTGCCTACAGAACTTGTAATTAAGTTAGAGAGGAAAAAGCTAGGAGAGCTGACCAGTTGACACCAGAATGTATCAGGGATCCACATAGCATTTTGGAGCAAAAAAAACTCCCTTTGAGTTTTTTATATATTCGCCTTGAATCAAGCTATTAACTTCATTGTCTGTACTTAAAAGATACTGAATGTTTGGATGTGCCTGCAGACAAATCCAGCTCGGGGTTGTGGGGTTGTGGACCGAACCGGGAACCTGTTCCACCAAGACTAATAAGTCCAAACAAATCGTTGTAAAAACAATAAATAACTTCAGAGCTCAAACAACTACTTCATAGTAAAAACACATATTACTGATAGTGGCCAATACTATACGTGGACACCTGAACATCACACCTGTGTGTGGTTCTTTGTCAAAATTGGAACTTATGATCATCTAGAATGTCTTTGTATGCTGTATGCTGAAGATCTTGGAACCAAGAGGTCCAAACCTGTTTGTATTTGCACAAGATTCACCTGTATTTATTAAACGTTTAACAGCACACGGTAAGCAGTCAAACTGTAACAAAAGGATGGTCATGTGTTTGATGGTGATGAACAAGAAAGCAGGAAGAGACGATCATGTTTAGAATAGAATAGAACGATCATAGAAGCCTTTATTATCGCCACATATACATTACAGCACAGTGGAATTCTTTTCTTTACATACCCCAACTGAGGAGGTTGGGGTCAGAGTGCAGGGGCAGCTATGATACAGCGCCCCAGGAGCAGGGAGGATTGAGGGACTTGCTCAAGGGCCCAGCAGTAGCAGCTTGGCTGTGGTGGGGCTTGAACCCAAATCCTCCGATCAACAAAACAGAGCTGAGCCTAACCTCTCCACTGAGGAACCCAAGACTCTACATGGCTCAGTGTATTTCCGGTTATAAAAGATTTCAAAAGGAAGATTACAGCAATAAGAGATGGTTGAGTTAATTGTTATGGTACATTTTTCTCCAAACGCCCGACCAGCATTTCATGATTTCCGCCCAGTCCATGGCCCATCGATAACCCACTGCCTTTTAAGTGTATCAGATGAGAGATTCATCCAGATAATAAACCAGGGATGTTGAAATAAACTGGGCATACTGTAATATCCCAATTTTCTGAATCCTGGGAATATATTTCTCAACACCGATCCTCACGTATGGTCATGAGATTAATGAATTTGGGGGATGAAAAATGAGAAAGCAAAGAGATTTACAGCAGGGTCAGTTCATGGGTCATTCTGTAGGCTCTGCTGTGCCAGACCTCAGGTGGTGGATCAACAAGGTCAACTGTCTGTGAAGCTCATTTCCCACTGAAAGCATGCAAAACCTGGAGAGGAAGTGGTACAACCGAGAGTCAACTGGGGAGCGATGGAAATTAAATAAAGAGAGGGAGTGTAAGCAGAAAGCCCCTGTGCTCCAGTGTAAACAGAGCCTGTGCAAGGTCAAGAGCACAGAGCAAAATGAAGGCTTAATCAAAAACAAATGCATAAGCTTTATCTTTAAAACGAGGGCGATCGATTTAGGCAGCAGTCGAATCCAGGACTTCGAATCACCCAATGAGAAAGTGCAGGAAGTCATCAGGACCATTTTACTAATGGTTAGTTATTATGTGACACAAAATGTTTATACCTTTGCATACTGAACAGATATTCCATTGCTATTGCTATGGAATTGCACTAGAGTAATGTTTAATAATAAAAAATGGCCATATTAAAATAGCTGCAGTTACTATTATTGACATATAAACTATTGGCTTTATGTCTCAAACCCACATTTTAATACCACTTACTTTGTTCTTTCAGGTGAATGAATCAGGCCTGTGTTGTGGAACACGGTTTTATAGCTGTCGTAAAGTGCTCAGGCAATTATTAGATAAAAAAAAAAAAAAAAACGACCTAAATTACAGTTTCGGGATCCGGTGGGGTTTTGCGATCACCAAGCAATGGTCTTAATTCTATTCAGTGGGGTTGCAGAGTGGACAGGACAAGAAGGATTGTCAGCTCCCCATCACTGTACCTCATTTTCAACCCTAGAGAGAACAGTCAGCGGTAGACTAAGTGCGAGGATTAAGGCAACTTAAAATGGAGAGAGAGAGAGAGAGAGAGAGAGAGAGAGAGAGAGAGAGAGAGAGAGAGAGAGAGATAAATAAATTAATAGCGCTTTTTTTTTTTTTTAAGTTTATGTAATAAGTTTGGGTGGGTTGGTGTGGGTTCCCTCTTATTCTGAATGATATTTCAGATGAAATATCAAAGGCTCTTATATAAGGGCTTCTGTTAAAGCATGCAGCTTGAAATGACTCAGAAGTTGAAGTACATTTACAGCATTTAGCAGACGCCCTTTTCCAGAGCGGCTTACATTTTTATCTCATTTTTTATACAACTGAGCAGTTGAGTGTTAAGGGCCTTGCTCAGGGGGCCCAGCAGTGGCAGCTTGGTGGACGTAGGTATCGAACTCATACTGTAACCTTCCCATTGCTAGCCCAACACCTTAACCACTAGGCTACCACGTCCTGTAAAGTAGTCCAGGTGATTAAAGGTAATGGATTCGTGGTGGATAGAACAGGTGGAATTTTTTAGATGCTATTTAATAATAATTTTTGGACTAAAAGAGCCCGATGTCCTACCAACTCGGTTTCTATTTGCTCATGAAAGAGAAGCGGCTGTAAACAAGGTCATAGTTCATTTACATAACATCAGAATAAGGCAAAAATAACTGCTATCACATGCAAATGTGCAATTTTCATGTACTACCTCTTGACCTTAAGTGAATCTGCACAGTGTTTCTCAAAAGGCAGTTTTTTTTTTTACACGTCTCCTGTATTGCCACAGTGAGGAATCAAAAAGTACTGAATTTGGAATTTGTGCATTGTATGATTTAGTTTTTAATACACAAACACACAATATCTGTTCAAATGGTAAAAGAAGCATTTCAAGGGAAGGTGCAGAACCTTCCAAAAAAAAAAAACTGCAATACTTTCTCATTAGCAGTCACGAGTACAAGCGTTTTGGCCGAGTCGACTTCGGAATGTAGAGGATGTGATCGTTCACTACGAACGTATGGTGATTTTTTTTTTCTTTCCTCATCACCAAGAGATACACTACTTAGAATAGAAAGTCATTTTCTCTAAAATGAGATAACAGATGCTAAAGTGAACAACTGCAGAAAGAGGCCAGTGGTGGCTGTTAACGGAGACTGCGGACTGCAAACTGACATGCCTGCGGTTAGGACCGTTTTTGCAGAGGCAGTAGATTATGGGGCTGTTCTCCTCAATCATGGAAAAAAAGAACATCTTGCTATATAGAGTAAAGGCTGCTGTATTGTGGATTCTTACTAAACTAAATACATCATACATGTTTTTTTTGTTTGTTTGTTTTTTTCCTCCCAGATACCGTTTCCTCATTTACATCATGGCCAAACAGCAACAACCACAAATGCATCCAGACACAAGTGAATCTATATTTGTTTAATTTATGCTATAAACATAGTACAGCATCCTGTTTACTAGAGTCTGAACATGTAAATGTTTTGTCAACAGTCGCTATTAATTGCAGTACCTACAGTACCATGTGAGGTCCAAATGTAAAGGTTTTGCTGCCCCCTTGTGTTTCGATCGTGGTATTAACACCAATAAGTAAAAGTGAATAAAGTCTCTTGTGTTTAAATTTGCTGACTGCAGAACATAAAAATTCAGCTCTGACACAAACCTGCTTCTCGGGCATCTAAAGGATTGAAAGATATCCACACTTAAAAAAAAATAAATAAACATTTATTCGTCTATTTTTTTTAAGAAACTGGCAAAACTACAGAATAGCAAAGATTACAAAAACATCCATTGTGCAATCATATCAGTAGCAGTACACAGTATTTAGTAGAAATAAATGGACCGTATATGGACTATATACAATAAAACAGTAGCGACACAAGAGCAGAGTCTCCCTCCCTTCATTCCTTTATCTATTTGAATCTTTGTTCCACAGAATGGACCCGGGATCTCAACTCAGGCTGCTACGCTACATCAGATACGTCTTTAGGTGTTTATCATGGCCAGTTCCTCACCATCCACCTACTGTTTGTTTTCTGGTTATGGAGTTGGTGCTGTCTGTGGATTACGAGGAGTCTCGCACCTTCTGGGAGGGTTAAAAGTCTTGCTGATTCTGGGAGAGCGGACCATTCCCAGAGGAACGAGGGGTGCTGGGTTTTGAAGGCGTGAAAGGTTCTCCATACCACGCTTCCTTTTCACACTCCTGGGGTCCTTAGTGTCGGAGTTTCCGGTGGGTATAGGGGCTCTTTTGGTCACAGGAGTGAAAGGGGAGAAAACTCGGCTTGCCTGGGAACAATGACAAAGTGTGGAAATGAAATGGTTCGTTTCAGATGACCGCATTGCTGTGTCTTTCTACTGGACGACAATTTGAATAGTGAAACCATAAATAAACTCACATTATTCCTGAGGTTTGATTTTGGCACTGAGGGTAAACCTGGAGTTCTTGGGGACTCACAAGAGTTCAGGAAACCTGTTGGAATCAGGTTCGAGAGCTTCTCTTCAGCGACTATGAAGAAATGCTCATAATCCTGTATGGAAAGCAATCAATGCTACGTAAATCTGCTGGCAGAGACATTTTCCGTTTGAGCATAAAACAAATATGCGCATGATTCTAGGTCACAACGAATATGGGGTTATATAAAAGCTATTTGATAAGCATCTCTGCTTTTAAATTAATTATTAAAATCCGAATTAAAAAAAAAATCAAAATAGCTTTATTACCATTAAAATTAAAATGAAATCAAAATAACCATTATTTAAACAGATGCTGCGAACCCATACATTAACACGACCAAGCAGTAGAAACCGCCCTGGTTACCTCAGCGAACGTCTTCAGACGAGCAATATCTTTCTGTAAGTAGGCTTCTTTAGGGTTTGTAGAGAATAGTGCTTGTTCTCCAGCATAAAGGCTGGGGACTGGGCCAGACTGCTGTCGGAGCTGCAGGTTGATTACAGCCAGTAGAGCTAATGGCTTTACCAGGTCCTCCAGAGCAAGAAGTGCCAGGCTGCTACAGATCCTCACAGAGACAAAGTCAAACTTTTCATCCACCAAGTACAACACAGGAGAAGTACCTGCAATGAACAAATGTAAAAAAAAAAGAAGAAAAATTGTATTACAATGCAAATGCTGTAGGTTTGTCTTCTAGTTAGCATACATTACAGGTTATACTTGAAAACGACATACGTGCAATGATCTGATTTGCTCAGAGTCAAATATTTATGAGAGAAAAATAAAGTACTGAGCAGAGGCATTTTCATTTATTTTTTATTTTGCTCAAATAAAAAAAAAAAAGAGTATGTGCCGATATGCAGATTACACAACATCAGATTTATAATCTGCAAGTGAGGGGAGTTCCAGTTTCCAACGAAACTTAGTAAATTGTCCCCTACGCACTAGCTGTTACTTGTGACTAAAGCTTGTTGCACTTCGACGTTTATTTTTAAGCAGGCAGAATTCAGGGACATGTATATTACAGTATAGACACGATGGACAGGATGTTATGATGGATTAATGACTACTGATAACGCACGATCCCACTAAACAGTCTGAGATAAAGGAATTAAACGAACCTTGTCTGTCCGAGATAGAAACGACGTAGCCCACAAGGTCAACCTCTCCACACGGAGAGCTGAATCCGGGGCTCTGAAGATCTCCGAATTTCACCGATTGTCTTGCAGGAAAATGTAAACTTAGCCATTGTGGACAAACCTGTTTCATAGTACGGGACAATTACTCTGGTATCTGTTTCCATATCGAATTGAAAGTAATACAGAAATAAAATCAAATGTACACTTGGTCGCATATAGAAACATCATTTGAGGACTTCTTTCTAATCGTAAAACGTTTTACCTCAGTGTCTTGAAACTGGGTTTTTTTGGTAGCTGTAAACTGGATGTTCGAAGTTCCGGAGCGTTTCTTGGTCTCTGATGTGGCCAGGTGATAAGCTTTGTATCTGCGGCCTTCTCGCAGTAAGGATTGCAAGTCCAAAGAAGGCCGCCAGATATTCAGTGTGTATACTAGAAAACACACACAAACGGTTGCTTGAATATTAGCTGTAGTGTTAACATGGTCTGGTTAAAACATTTACGCTAGTTAACGTCTTTCTTCTACCGTGTTTATTTTTGGCAGAGATTATCTACAGCTAGTGTACTGGAAACCCAAACAAAACCACTTTTTTCCTATTTAAAGTTACACCCTAAAACACGTGCACTCACGACGGCTGAATGCAAAATGCACGTACAGAAGCTTCCTGAATTTGTTAGCTGTCGGTTTAAAGAGATTTTGCGGCTACGGAGACCGGACCTTCTCCTCGGCAGAGGTTTTTTTTCACAGCCGAGCATTACAAAAGCGAGAAAGTCGGGTTTCATTTTTTCTGCCATCTACCATCTGAAGCATCGGAACACGAGATAAATCGCTCACCGCAGCTGCTGTGTAAATCATTAGCATCAGCAATAGACAGTTTCCAGACAGGAGTAACGTCTCGGTTAGCGCAGCCCCCCTCAGCCTCCTGTACAGCCTTGTGCACCCGGTCCTGTAACTCCGCTCTCTTCCTTTCGGTTAAAACTTGCCTGTAGCTACTCACAGCTTTCACCTGCTGGGTGCTTAGATGTGCCTGTGTGTAAAAAAAAAAGAATGTACAAATGGAAGTGTGTAAAAAAGTGCAGAACCCAGAAAGGTTTCCCTGTATAATCATTAATATTTATGTAAACAGAAACAAGTGTTATAACTTGTAGAAACACAATCTGTATTCCAGCTGCCACAAATCTACAAAGAAATGCACTATTACCTGAGGGTAGAGATTAAGCCCTGTATTAAAAAAAAAACCCACTACTTTTAGCCATTTCATTCTTTCTTTTGAGGTACGAGCTGCAACAAGCCGTGCTTTTTACTTGCGCTTGACCTTCATAGCTAAGTCCTTCTGCTGGTGCAGCCATTTGTCTATCATTCAGCTAAAAAACTCCACCAATTTCTTGCTGATTGATTTTTGTTTTGAAATAACTGCTGAAACCTGCTTCTTTCTATCACAGTTCTTCCTCTCTGGTTCTTCGCATTCTACTGAAAAGGTAGTGTTTAGAAAAGGCTGCTTAAATCTGATTAAGTGCTTTACCTCCACCAAAGCTGGATCGCTCTCCATCGCTTCATGAATCTCTTCTCCTTCCTGCAGGTTCTTGATCTCGTGCAGACTAAATGTTCTGCCTCTCCTGGTTTTCCTCTTTTCTGTAAATACACATATAGTGTATGTTCTGTGGCAGTTCAGTTACTTTGGGAAATAAATGAGAAATTCGGACAAAATTGTGAGCCACGTTTAGTTTACGTTAAAGGTGGGGTCTCAGTTGTTTGAAAGCTAATGTTGACATGTGAAATCACAAACAAACACGCCCCTAACCCAAATGGGTTCCACCCCTGTATTGATAGCTCCGCCCACATATACATACGTAACCCAGGCAACTGATGGAAAGAAATGTGTCTTTATCATAGTTGAAGGGAAGAACAATACGATTGCAGATAAACAAACAAGCAAAAATGACACACAAGCATAATCATGTAAAGGACAAAGGCATATATTAGTTCTGTGTAACAAAGCAAAACCAACGTTACTCACCTATCGGGAAGGAAAAAAGCGCCTCGGCGTCTTAAGTAAAGTCGGCCACATATTCACAGATTGGAGTTTCCCGAGTCAGTAACTCCTGAGCTAAACACTGTTACTACACAAAACACGGTTGTAGCTGCCTCTCTACATTACTACGATAGAAAAGAGGTGTTATTTGTGTAGTAACAGCGTTTAGCTCAGGAGTTATTGACTCGGGAAACTCCAACCTGTGAATATGTGGCCAATTTCCTGCTCCTTCAGTTCTCTCCAGCGCTGGAAAGCTGATCCTATAATAACACGTCCTACTTCTTGCCTTATCGTAAGTCTTTCTTTCTTTGTTTTTATCCTCCATGTCAACGTTAAAACCGCTTTCTGCTAATGTCACACATGCGCACTGAACACTCTCTCCGCCCATATTAACAAGCCCCGCCCCTTTCTGCTCATTGGCTACGCGTTTGTTTTGTTTTTGTTTAGTTTGCCGTCCCGACTCAGTTTTCTGAAGCATTTCCCAAACGACGGAGACCCCACCTTTAATACGTTCGATTGCAATGCAGTCGATTAGACAGAGATTTCTACCTCAGATCAGTAATTAAAAAAAAAAAAAGATTATTCTTCACCTAGCATCGACGCCACAGCCGGATACTGTGACGCAAAGACAACGTGATTCCTGTAACACGTCATTACCTTCTTCCTCTTTCTCTATCTGAGCTTGTATTTTGGAGAAAAGGTGCTCCAATGTCTTCTCTTTGGTCCTGTTGTATCCTGCTACTTCTCTGACTTCAGCTCGCTCGTTGCGAAACACAAAGACAGAACCTGGCTTCTTTTCCATCCACTATTTAATAAGACAAAGTTAACAAGCAGAATTAAACGTAGTAACACAACCATGTGACTTAGTCAAGTCTGGAGTTCAAGATTACTGTTGCAGGAAAACATTTTATTAAACAGATCAATACTCTGAATACCTCTATGAAAAGCTACCAGGGGCAATAGTGCAGAACTAGTAGAGGATTCGGTTTGAATAGCATTATTGTGCAAATTGTGAAATGAGATCAAATAAAACACACCTGTATTGGGTAACTCCTTAACACGGTGATGTCCACACGACTCACCACTCCTCCGTTAGCATACAGTGCTGAAAGCAACAGTGGGAAGGGTCGAGGGTCTTTATAGAAGCCGAGCTTTGTGTCCCAGCGAGCTCGTCTTGTACTGTTTGCCGGAATCTTTAAAAGAGGCGGAAAAAAAAAGAAGAAGATTCCTTACAGTAAGTCACGAACGAAAAACGATACCGTTTGCATCTTCTTAATATTTAAGAAGACTTAATATTTCTTCTGAATGAAAAATATCCCCAAACCTTGAGCATGAGTGATTCAGGAGCCTCTAGCGGAGGACAGGCGTCTTGAGAGCCGATTAATTCTGCGCCGTGGATCAGAAGTTTCACACCCACTCGGAGACGGCCTTTTCTCAGCATGGTAGACAAAGGTACGTCCAGTAGCGCTTTGATGGGATACCAGCCGTCGGTAAGCCATATGACTGCAGCGGGTGACTCGGGTTTTGTATCTGTTGTGTTCGTGGCTTCCTTTGTCCTGACTAAACTTTGGTCATCTTTGGCAATTCCACACACACAAAGCACTATGGTCTTGGCTGGTGTGTCGTCTCTCTCTATAATCTTCTTCAGGGCTGATCTTTTACTGTGGTCCACCTCAACGTCATACCTGAGAAGAATAAATTAACTGCTGTTCAGAATGTTTCCCATAACTATGTTCTTCTTGCCCAAAGCATGAAAAGGTGATTCATCGTTTTCTAGACTACAGCCAGACCTCAATACACCGCAGGGTTTCCCGCGGTGCTTTTCAGTTAAGGCGGCCCGCCTAAGCTTGGAAGCCCTACCGCCTTAATTAGGTCGTCCAAAAAAAAAATAAATCCGCTGCACAAAAGGCCATCAAGTGCATCTCGGAGAATAGTGCAGACGCACTTCACACCGCGAGCGCGCACGCACGCCACACGGCCGAAATGAGACAAAAGACGTGGTCCATCACTGTCTAGAGGATAACTAGCCAGTTGATAAAACGTGTGTCCACAAAATTTTGAATGTTGTTTTGCACTCTTATTTTTTCTTATTATATGTTGTTTAAATTTTATATTTAGTGTTAAATAAATAATTCTTAAATGTAGTACAGAGTCTGTGGTCTATCTCACAAAGAAGCGCCGCCCCACCCACCCGCCGCTAGCTCCGCCCACCCGCCGCTAGCTCCGCCCACCCGCCGAACCCTAACGCCTTACCTAACAAATTTTCTGCGTGAAACCCTGTACCTGTATGTTATAGAAATGCACAGAACATCTAATACCTGAGTTTGAGCTGTAGAAGCACCTGCTCTGGAGTGAAACACCGACCGCCCAGTATTTCTGGGAAGGCTCTTTCCATGGAGGCGCGTTTCCACACAACCCACCGATAGTGGTTATACACCCATGCTTCACTTATCAGTTTGGGGTCAACACCAGGAGTATCACATAAGGCTCTGCCAAAGCACAATGTTCCAGTTATTATAACTACAGAATCTGAGTAAACAGAACAGACGTTTTCAAAACATCTTTCGTACCTGTAGAACTCCTCTTTACCCAGCATTCCCTTGTTGTCTGGAATCAGCCACCCACCGTCAGCCAGCTGTATCCCTCCGGTGTCTCGGAGAACCTCACGTTTGAAAAACTCGTCACAGCTGAACCGGAACGACTCTGCGTTCTCGCTGGTTATCTGGGACACGTTGAAGGATACGCCATGCTGATAGAGCTAAAAAGAGAGAGAGAGGAAAAAAAAAAAGCTTAGTAGCGGCTAAAGCAGACGCCAGACTTCAAATTGTAAGAAGAAATAATTAATTAATTAATTAATTAAATAAAAAATCACCTGGTTTTCTGTGTGGAGCTCAGGACACTTGTACCCTACAGCCTCTTTCAGGGAAATTCTGCTCACCCCGGACGTCTTAGCCAGGTAAAAAGTGCCAGGTAGAGGTCGAACTCTCTGATACTTCTTTTTTCTGACTCTCATGTTCTGAATATCTCGTGCTAACTCCAAAGACTGCTGCCAAATGACTTTAATAGATGAGAACAAGATCAGAATCGAACGAAAAAATTAACATACGCAAACACACAAACTCGTTTACTAGGCAGGAAAAAAAAAGCAAAACCCACTGTGTAGTTTTTGCATCATTGAGGTTCTTTAAAAGATATTTAAGAACGGTAACTATTTACCAATAGCAAGGCAACAGTCTGGTGTGACTGCTGATTAAAAATGACCGGCTTGTCTGTATTTTAATCGACCAAAGTAACCAAAAGTTCAACCTTCTCAATATTTATTTTCTATTTAATTTTAATTTTTTTTTTTTTTTTTTTTAAACCATTCTTTTTTTTCCTTTGGGCAACACACAGCGGTCAAGAATTCGAATGCAAAGAAATGCCTAAAGCGCCCAGTTATTATTAAGAAAAGAACTTTTTAAAGCAACTTGCTTACTGTTTGTTTCCCCAAGGACAGTGGTATCGTTTTCCAGCATCTCCTCTCTCTTGGTTTCTTCTGTTTTCTGTTTGTCTGTATTTCTGGCTGAATGATACTTGCTGCTTTCACAGCTAGAGCTTGTGATGGCTGGGGAATCGGCAGAAATCAGTGGTGAATCCTTCACATAAACGTTACCTGATGTAGCTCTCTTTTTAATGGGTGGAACAAACACACTGGGAACTTGGGCCACAGCTGTAGGAACACGGGTTTGTGGCGTTTCCTCCTTGAGGTTTTTTCGAAAAGGTGGTATAAACACTGGAGCCTTGGGGTCTGAGGATCTCCTTTTGAGGTGACCTTGGTTGGCTGATGCTTGGTCCATGACAGTCCTGCAAGTCAAAAAAATGTTTGCTTTACTTCTACTTACATCTAAAGGACGTTTTTTTCCTTTAAAATTCAGGTCTGTGTTGCGATGCATACCTGGACGGATAAGTGATATTGGGCTTCAAGTTGTATTTGAAGACCCTTCTGTCACTCAGGGTCCCTGCAAACACGAGGCCGAGTGTGTATGACAAGCAGGTTGGATAAATATTGAAATAAGACACTTGGAAGGCATGCTGTTAAGTGAAAATATCAGCAACCCGATGTGAATCACCATCCCAAAAGAAGACTATTGCCCTATTGCTATATCGACAGCAACTCCAGGAAAGTTCCGTTAAAAGGTGGAAACTCCGTAGAAATGATTAAGAAATAGACCGTCCAATCGTTGTGTCAGAGCAACTGTATTAAACAGCTTTGAAAGAAAGCAATAAATAAAAAAAAATGAATAAAAGAAGTAACTTCTGAAACCTGCTTTTCAGTGTGGAATGTTGTTTGTATTTGGACTTCCCCCAAGACGTGCCCCTAATGACCCCTTCCAAACCCCATAAATCATTATAGGGAGAAGTTTCGATTGTATACTTGGCTTTGAACACATTTGAAAGTGATGACATGACAGTCCTTGCTAATGACAGGTCAAGTATAAAGATACTTTTAAAGGTGGGGTGCACGATGTTTGAAAAATGCTTCAGAAATCTGAGTCGGGCCGACTAACAAAAACGTGTAGCCAATGAGCAGAAAGGGGCGTGTCTTGCCAATAGTGTTCAGTGCACATGTGTGACATTAGCAGAAAGCGATTGAAACACTGACATGGCGGACACCTGCCGTTACCTCTGCCTCGGGTTCTAGGTGCTGAACGTCGTGTTCCGCGTGAAACGGAGCTAAACCTTTCACGCTACAACACACAGTACTACAAAAACACATTTGTATTACCATAGTATTACTCATTGAGTTCATTTATTGATAAAAATATCCCCTCAGCCAGCTGCCCCAACAGGTTCCGCCATAATAGTTGCCTAGGTTGCGTATGTATGTGTAGGGCGGTGTTATCAAAACATGGGTGGGACCCATTTGGGTTAGGGGTGTGATTGTTTTGGTGATTTCAAATGTCAACATTGGCTTTCAGACATTGTGTACCCCACCTTTAAGGGTGGAGCTTTGTGTACAAGCTTTTTGTGTAATCAGACTTTTTTGGTCTGTTTACGGTGAGGAATGTGAGACCATTTAGTTCTGCTTATCGCTTATATTACAAAAAAAAAAAAAAAACTATCAAAGCTGTTATATGAAAATGAATCAACCGATCAGATCGGAGACGTCGACACCGACGGGGTATAATAAGAACAATTTGATGCTTATTTTACAACACTAACCGTTGGGGCTGCTTTTCACTGGAGCGCAGGCTGTTCCGTCGTCTGAGATCTGGTCAAACTCTGAAACAAGTCTTCTTTTCAAAGGAGGTTGGCCTTAATAGGATTAAAACGTGAATGAGTAGTGTGTAACAGAAAAAACATTTTTCCCCCTTATAGCTGAAAGGTCTTACCTGTCAAAAGCTCGTCATCCGACGGCCGCTTTCGTATTCCTGTGTTCACCCCTAAGCGTATCTCCTGATGTTGTGCAGGACTTTGCCTGACGTCAGAGTCCAAGCTACTCATCAAACCACTCTCGTTGAGATCATCCTCTAAGAGTGCTTTGGTGCAAGCCATTGCTTCTTGCTCAAAATATTTTTGCTGGGTTACAGTGCATCCATCAAGATTTAAAGAATGGCAGCTCAGCAGGGAAGGATTATCCTGAGCGGCCGGTGATGACGGGTGAGGTGGATTAGTGGCTTTGGTCTCTGACTCGATAGGTTTCTTGTCAATAGCTGTAGATGGAGCGTCATTGGTAATTGTACTGTTAGTAACTGTTTGGGCATCACAATCTCTGAACATCTCGTACGCTACCGCGAGGGCCGATTTTGACACGCAAACACCTTTTCCGCTGGCTGTGCTAAAGCCACAATTTCCTGATCCCGAGTGATCAGCCTTTGGGCCTCCATTAATCATGTTCTCATATCTTCCTTCGGATTTTCCGGCATTATCTGGCACGCTTGCGTTCTTAGCACACAAAGCTTCACCGCTATAACTTCCATGTTGTACTGAACCGTCGTCACTACCGACCGACACGTCCTTACCCCTGTTCGGCTCCTTTTCTGACACGCCGTTTTTGTTCCTGGCGGCATTGAAAAGCAATTCGTGTGTAGGTTCAGAACCTGCTGCTGATGTCTTTGGAGCTGACAAATTACAGGGATCAGGTCCTAATCCATCCACATCACAGTCAGTAAAAAGACTCCACGCTTTCTGGAGGGCTTTCTCAGAAACGGCGACTTTCCTTCCGCTTGCTGTGCTAAAGCCGTAGGTTTTTCCCGCAACGACGGCCTCGTTTTTGGAAAGAATGCTTGCTTCTGATATTTCCGATCTCCTTTCACCAGGTGAAGCAGCATTTGAATCATCCAACATAGCTCTTGCTCTCTGAAGTGCGTCGGCTGAAACGGACACCGCAGCACCGCTTGCTGTACTGAAACCACAGACAGATGGTGGTTGAAGAGTCTCAGAGGAGGTTTTAGTGAATTTCCTTTGGACATATTTATTTAAATCTGTGGAGTCTTTCTTTAAGGCCTCTTTGTTCAGATTGTCTGTTCCGGGCAAATTCACCATGTTTCCCGCAACTGCCTTGAAGCCACAGTCATCCATCACACTTGTGTCGTCTCTTTTTACTTGAGAAACCTCCACACGATCGGGATCGCAATTTTTAAAAAACGTCTTGGCTTTCATAAACGCTTTTTCAGAAAAACTCACTCCTTTCCCACTTGCCATCTTGAATCCGTTGACAAACGTGTGCTGGCGTGTATCTACTTCGAGATCCAGCTTTGCGTTCGTTTCCTCGGGTTTCGCTTCATCCGAGCTTCTCGTGCAGTCATTAATATCTTTGAAAATGGGTTTTGATTTTTGAATTGCACTTGCTGAGACAGACGCTTCTTTGCCGTTGGCCATTTTAAACCCATTACTCTTGACGGATCGAGGAGTTGGACACGTTGCCTGTTTTGTGTCGGGGCCGATTTCAAAATTGGGTTCTTTTCCACCTTTTGGTAAAGATCCATCAGACGTTTTCGATTCAGCAACTATGTCTGCCAATAAATCATAAGAATTCTGAGCTGAAGTCCAAGAGGTGGCTTTTGTTTCTGCAGGGAAACGGTCATACTTGGATTCTTTGCCATTTGCAAGTTCATTTAAAAGTTCCTTTGCATTTTGAAGAGCGTTTTCTGAGATCTTTAATTCCTTTCCTCCAGCGGTACTAAATCCAGAACTTACCGTGCTGCTCCGATTTAAATCTGGTTTCTGATCTACAGTTTCTTGTCCTGTTTCCAGATTTGTTTTGCTACACATCTGTTTACACGTTTCAGCCTCTTCGTTTATTGAGCTCGCGTTTCCTTTACACGCATTTATCCTTTGTTTTGGTTCGAGATCTGATTCCACTGCGATCCTGCGATCCACCGTGTCCTGGTGGTCACCTGCTCGATCTTCGTTTTCTTTAACGGTATCCGCATTGCTGTCACTCTCGGGACTAAAGTTTCTCTCCGTGTCCTCTAGATCTGCAAAAAGGCTTCTGGCCTTGCTCAGACATTTCACAGAGATGGTCACAGCATTTCCCTTTGCAGTTCTAAAGCCAGAACAAAAAGCCTTTTCCTGCACACTGTCATCAGCCTTATTCTGCATTTCCCATGGAATAAGACAAGACTTCCTGATATTTAAATTCTGAACGGCCACGTCTCCATTCATCAGGCCGTTTGGGACCGAAGCGTTCGTATCTGCCTTGGACTGATGTTTTTTTACGACCTGCCTCTCGGTTAAATTGCAGTTAAAGCTATCGTCAAAGTCAATACCAGCAAGTATCTCAGGGTCCCACTCTCGCTCCAGCTGCAGGCTATCTGGATATTTCGAGTCCATCTTTGTGTGTTTAAACTGTGTAAACTCACACTGGCTGCCTGCGTCCTCTAACATACTACACAGCTCGGTCACGTCCGCCCTTTGCGAAGCCGTCAAAGATGAACTTCCGTCATCGTTGCCGGTGGAACGTTGTGCAGATTTATACGGCTTGGCACCGTTTATACTGCAGATCTGCATCTTGTTATCCGACGGACATGAATCTAACTTCTCTTCATCCAACTCCTTGAAAATGTCTTTAGCTTTTTCGAGATTCACAGATGAGACAGTTATACTTTTGTTAGACGCAGTTTTGAAGCCAGATTCGTTTGTTTGGCACATGAACATGCTAGGCATATTCGCTGGAGCTTCCTCAGACCTTAAAACGCTTTCATTAGAAGTTTCTTTTCCAGCTTCATGATAGCTTTCTGAAGGCGATTTCTCTCCAGCAGTGTTTGCTATTACAGGTTTGTAAGTTTTGCAGCAGTTTGTACCTGCTTGTATCGGTTCGGTTACGCCTGAAGTGCCTGTGTGAGTCATGAGGTGCTCTGTGTGCTCTGAGGATTCGTCTAACGCTGCTTTGGCTTTCACTAAAGCTTCAGGTGGTACTACAATAATCGCATTATTTGCTGTTTTAAATCCAGAATAAAGATGTTCGGTGTCGTTGCATGGTAACGTTTCCGGGCTAAAACCAGAACGAACTGTAGGACAGGCATCGTCACAGACTGCGCTCTCAAAGGATTGTGTATTTGTGAAATGAACGACTTCTGCTGTCTGACGGTCTACGTGACCTTCGCACTGTATCGCAGCTACTGCTTTAGCCTGCGTATCGTTTATTTCTTCTACAGTGCAAGCTGGGATTAAAACACCTTCACGGCTGCTCTGTGCGATTTTTTGTGGCGCTTTTAACGAGTTCACTTCCTGAGTGAAATCCTCCGCAAACGCTTTGCAAAGCTGAGACATATCGAGCTCATGGTCTATGTTAAGAAGTGTAGGATGGACCTGCTTAACGGTAGTTTCTGCTGGCTGGACCGACTGATCTCCGGTGTCCGTGTGGACATCCTCTTCATGACTGGAAGCTTCCTGGTAGTGTTTTCCAACCGCAGCATCTACAGAGATGACAAACGAGAGCAATTTAATAAGATGACAATGAATAGATGGGATAAGAAAAGACAGTACGAAGGAAGAATTCTCATACCAGTGACATTGTGCTTTTTTTTACTATCTGAATTTTGCACTCGATACACAAATTTCCTGGGTTTTCTTGAGAAGGTAAGTGCAGGAGATGCCTCCGATAAAGAGATTTGCCCCTGAGACTTCTCACGAATCGAATCAGGAGAGAACGTCTGTGCGATACGGTGATCATCCACTCCAGGACTAGTGAGTTTACTTGAGATTTCAGAGATACACGCTTGGTTTGGCTTTGAGTATTGAACATCAGATAAACTTAGCGGGGTCCACTGTGTAAAATCCTTATTATCAAGCTGACTTGAAAATAAAGGGGACTTTAAATTTGCAACAGAAGCACCGGTCACTGTCTTTGATGCGGATGGACGATCTGTAGTGTGCTCTACTGTCACGGGATCTGCCTTTACTTCCTTATAAACACCGTTCAACCTCTTTTTCCTTTCCGTGGATTTAACCCTTCGCAGTGAGGAGCCGCTGTCCGTGAAGAAGAAGGACAGCACGTCCTCGGCTCCGTCGA
Source organism: Tachysurus fulvidraco (assembly GCF_022655615.1). NCBI lineage: Eukaryota > Metazoa > Chordata > Actinopteri > Siluriformes > Bagridae > Tachysurus > Tachysurus fulvidraco. Next base: position 18,497,433 of record NC_062528.1, on the reverse strand, counting down.
GGACGCTCTCCACTGTGTTCCGCAAATCGCTGTCCTTAATCGCATCCGGTACCGTCTGCCTCCAAACACCATCTAAGTTGTCAGTGGATGAATCAGATTTTTGTTTTTCTGCGTGGACGTTCCCACCGTTTATGTCTGCGGAAAAATGGATTTTTGAAGAAAGATTTTAAACTACTTCCCCACTTAAAGGTGGGGTGCACCATGTTTGAGAAATGCTTCAGAAAACTGAGTCGGGCCGACAAACAAAACAAACGTGTAGCCAATGAGCAGAAAGGGGCGTGTCTTGTCTTGTTAATAAGCCGTGTTAATATAGGATCAGCGTTCAAGGGTTACGTATGTATGTGTGGGCGGAGCTATCAATGCAGGGGTAGGACCCATTTGGGTTAGGGGCGTGTTTGTTTTGGTGATTTCACATGTCAACATTGGCTTTCAAACATCGTACACCCCACCTTTAATATACACTTAATCCAAATGAATACGTATAGATGACGAACCGTTGTGCTGCACACTGGATGTTGATTCTGAATCTTTTGAGAGTGATGGAAACAGCTTTCGAACAATCTGTACAGAAGGAAAAAAAAGTGATTATAAAAATAATTTTTAAAAAACCTACTTGAGTTTATACCAACATTCAACCAGTGACAATGCAACAGGAAAACATTCATTTTTCTATCTGCAATTTCAATAAAAATTATGATTCAGTATGATTCATTACCGAGACAAATCTGACTGGCTTGAATGATTCATCAGACCAATCTCATGGCATGACTATTCAGTTCCCCACTCACAAATGTATGCTGCATATATGGTACCAACAGTATTTTGCACAGTATGCTACAAACAGTATTTTGCCAGTTGTAATGATTTAATTGACTGTATTGTCATGCTCTGTAAGGATAATAGAGAGAGAGAGAGAGAGAGAGAGAGAGAGAGAGAGAGAGAGAGAAAAAATGGGGGCCTTCATTGACAGGTGACTTTTGCTTGTCTGGCTTGAGTGACAGGCCGGTTGAGTAGAGTTATGAGTTGGTATCCTTCATTACCTCCACAGAACGGTGATAAGTACAGTTAGAGTTATCTAAGTCCTGTGTCTGTATATTAATTGATCCGAAGCTAATAATGCTATAAACTCATTTATAAGTAGAGAAGAGAAACTATACATTGTTCACGGCCTGTCCGTTCGACGGACTCTATAAGCGAGGAAGGAACTGTTAGTTAAGTTTACAGCAAGTTGAAGCCGCAGGTTGAGCAAAAAAGTAATAAGTGGTAAAGGATGTTACACAGCCACAAGCCACAACTGAAGCATCCACTGCACACCAGTGACACATGTGGATACCCACTGGCCAGAAGCCTTTACGTAGTCACACAGAATTTCACTGGGCTGTAATGTATTTCTTTAAACATATAAGTTTGGAGGTTGGGTTCAGAGCACAAGTCAGACATGATACAGTGTCCCTGGAGCAGAGAGGGTTAAGAGCCTTGCTCAAGGGCCCAACAGTGGCAGCTTGGCAGTGCTGGGGCTTAAACCCTGATCTTCAAATCAACGACCCAGAGCCTTGACTGCTTGAGCCATCACTGGCCAATACCCATAACCCAAATAAACACAAATTTTAGACTACAACGAATTCAACTACGAACCCCAGACTAAAATGTGTTTAATCATCTACTTACAATGACTTCTTTGTCTCTGAGAAAACTTACTGGTGAAGACTGGCATTCTGTTTTTTTGGCTGTTGAAGCAGAAATAAACCGTCGTTAATATAAATTACGTAGAGAGAGAGGGAGAGAAACAAACAAAACGTAATCTATTGATAAATGTCTATACTAACATAAAATAACGGTGGGGGTCAATGATGGTGTGTTAAAGGAACTGCTCCAAGATAGATCGGGGTTTAATTTAGCTCCGAGGCTCTCGCTGATGCGTTGTGCAGATGAGGCTTGTGTCTAAGAAAACATTTTGATCGACGTGATTAAATCGGCAATTTTGAGATTCGGGAAGATTTGGATTATAAACAGAGTGGGATATAATACCGGAATGTGTCTTACTGTTAAATCTGTTGGTGTGTCAAGTAGATCTGTAATAACAAACAAGCAAAATGCAACACAGGGCATAGTGTTAGGGTATTTTAATGTTAAAAAAAAAAAAAAAAAAGAATACTTTTTGTATATTAAAATATGAACAGAATAAGAAAGTTCAGATACAAAACAAGACTATTATATTCATGTCAGCAAAGTGGAATGTGGCATGATTTATTTTCATATAAAAGCACGGTCTGGACGCTTATTTCACTTATATCACAGCGAATTGTAAACGATTACGAGAGAGAGAGAGAACTTCGCTGTGGTATAATACATTTCAATAGATAAAGATTTTCCTCTGAACAATGGCATTGTTTCTTACCCAAGCATGCACTTGTCTTTAATGATCCCCAGTCTTTATGAAACTGCTGGCTAGAGATACAAATAATAATAATAATAATAATAATAATAATAATAATAATAATAATAATAATAATAAAAAAATTAAAAAACACAACAACAAAGACCTTGTATTTATACCTCACATATAAAATTTTTACAAACGTACATACAAATAAAGTTGCCTGGAAAGCACAAAGAAAGCAACACATCTGTTATTCAATGACATGCATAACAACAAGGTGCATAACATGACACACAAGGTCATCATGAGGGATGACTGTGAAAGAAAAGAAAAGATGAATGTGTCAAACATACACTCGACCACTCTCTCTCATATATGTAAAGTGAGCAGAAAACACAACAGCTCTATCAAACAACCGAACACTGAGACACAGAGACAAAGACTTTTAAGGCTGCAAATACAAAGCTACTGTACATTTCATTTTTCCTTTTATTTTTAGGCGAAGTTAGTTACCTGTCTTTAGCTAAGTCAAACAGACATGGGCTTGATTCTGCACCTGGTGGAGCAGGAAACATTCTCCCCGTCCCTGTGGTGTAAAGGAAAAAATAAACAAAATAAAATTTCTGGAGTCACATGAAATATCTGTAGATCATAGGCCCCGTTCACACTGCAGGTAAAAGTGGCCCATTTTTTGGGGGTCAATGACCAGGTCAGACTTCTTCAGGAGTAGTGTGAACACTCAAATCTGGCCCAGATCTGATTTTTTCAAAACAGTGAAAAAATCAGACCCAAATCTGATTTTTTTCCCAATGTGGCCGCAGTGTGAACAGCCAAGGCGGATTTGATGCGACTTTTACATCGATCTACATCGACATTCATCACAATTATGCGCCGGCGAAGACTTTTTTTTTTTTGCTTAACACACACACGTTACCAGTCGGCGCGTTTGTGTCAAACCTTTTTTTTTTTTTTATGCGTGACAGGTAACGTGTGTGTGTTAAGAGTTTTATATAAAGTGTTACGTGAACCAGCTCATAATGTTTGCGTTGAATGCATTACATGATATGTTTGCTTGCACCAGATGATACAATACTTCCTCCATAACCTCGCCAACCTTGCTGTGTGTGACGTCATTGTTATTGTTCGTTTCCGCATGCGGGTCAGTTCGAAACAGCAAACTGTTCACACTGGTATGTGATATAGGCCACATTTTAAAAGGTAATGTGAACAAGCAAACAAAAATATCAGATCTGAGCAAAATATCCGAATTGAGCATTAAGACTTGCAGTGTGAACGTGGCCATAAAGGCTTGCTGTCCGTTTCATTACATTGAAAGAAAAACAAAAAGGATTGTTTTGTTACAAATGTGCTTTATTTACAAATACAAAATAGTGAAACAGGGGAAGTCATGGTCTAATGGTTAGAGAGTCTGACTCGTAAACCGAAGGTTGTGGGTTCGAGTCTCGGGCCGGCCACAACTGAGGTGCCCTTGAGCAAGGCATCGGAACCACCCCCGCCCCCGCGTGCACTTTGGATGGGTTAAACGCAGAAAACAAATTCTGAGGATGGGTCACCCTACTTAGCCGTACGTCACGTCACGTCACTTCACTTTAAATAAACACTGATTCAGCGTCAGCTGCTTTCTAAATTTGTTGATATCTGTGTGTGTGTGTGTGTGTTAGTCAATTGATCACAACATCGATATTCTCTAATCATGCCACTCTTCCACCCTGCATCTCTCTTTTTTTAGTTTATCTCTCCCACATGCGTTAATCTCTGACTCTGTCTGATATTTTCTGGGGGAAAAAAAAAAAAGGGTTGCCTACCTGAATTGGGAGTATCTTCAAGACCTGAGGCAGGAGAAAGTGGCCGTCTGCGCCTAAATATTCTGGGTGTTGAACACATCTGACTGTCCAAGACTGGTGTCTCTGGAGCTCTGAAAATGACCTTGTCCTTGTCCTTATGTGCTGTGGAGTTACCGCAGCCATCTTCAGAAGCTCTCACAGTCAACTCTTCAAACCAGTCTGAATTTAGTGGCCCAAGTTCTTCAATAATAAAAAAGAAAAACAAAACAAACAAAAACAGCAAATTAAAGTTAAAAGTGAACAATGGCAAAATGCTCACCGGACAATTTTCTCTCTTATTACTGTTGCGAACTGAAACATTCACAAAGTGTGTCGTTTTACTAGACACTATGTAAAATTACCAGTTTCAATTCGATGGAAGAAGTCGTCAAACATTTCGTCTTGCGTTCGTCAGTGCGAAGTCTGAGACAAAGACGAACTGGCCTTTGAAGACAGCTGAAAAGGAGACAAAACTGTTGGTCACAGATCTGAAGAGTGAATTTCAACTGCACTGAAATAAAGGTCTCTAAAGAATTCTTTACCTTGCTAAAGGTTAAACATGTATACTTTTTATTAAAATAACATTTTCAATCCCTTTAATAGGTTTAGCCTGAGTTAGAGCCATTATAGGACATTTCTCAACATGTTCTGATCTGATTCATGAATTCAACAGTAATAAGGAATTGTCATGCATTATATAGTTAGTTTTCTTTAGATGTTAATGCAGTAGTTTCTGACATTATATAAATACACAACAAAAGTCTGTGGAAAGGTCTGCGATGTCCATAGACATTTTATTCTGTCTGCATTCACATGAAATCAGTCATTAATTCAATTAATTTTCCAAACAGAAAACCCCAACAATCTTCCTTCATAATATGTTTTACACTGTTGTGACTTTTATACATCCCTTTAG
>NC_062528.1:18469793-18487293 GCF_022655615.1 Tachysurus fulvidraco | reverse complement strand
GCAGGAAAGACACGGATGAGCCGGTGGTTATACCTGCACTCCTGAATGTAGAAGATGGCTGTGGAGAACTCATTGTTCCTCAGGCTCTCCAGGATGGCCTGCACCGCCGCCTCAGACGAGCTGAAGGAGGGATCTGTGGATGTGTTTTTGTCTTGCACTGCACGCTCTCCTGCAACCAAAGCTGCTGCTGCTTGCAGTTTGTTCTTTAGCTCATTCAGTTCCTTAGACATGTTTACCAGCTAGAAATGAAAATAACAACAAGATCTTGAGGCTTGGATTTCATTGTCATTACACTAAACTCATATATGCATAGGAACTTAGAGCTTATAGAATTAAGCTGAATGGGTTGATATTCATTCATTCATTCATTCATTCATTCATTTTCTACCGCTTATCGAACTTCTCGGGTCACGGGGAGCCTGTGCCTATCTCAGGCGTCATCGGGCATCAAGGCAGGATACACCCTGGATGGAGTGCCAACCCATCACAGGGCACACACACACACTCTCATTCACTCACACACACACACACTACGGACAATTTTCCAGAGATGCCAATCAACCTACCATGCATGTCTTTGGACCAGGGGAGGAAACCGGAGTACCCGGAGGAAACTCCCGAGGCACGGGAAGAACATGCAAACTCCACACACACAAGGTGGAGGTGGGAATCGAACTCCCAACCCTGGAGGTGTGAGGCAAACATGCTAACCACTAAGCCACCGTGCCCCTTGGGTTAATATTTGAAAATCAAATGTACTATATGCTACGAATGCAAAACAAGATCTGAACAATATACTGCTTAAAAAAAAGTGCACATATTAAGGTTTCTGCATCAGTAGGAATTTCTTAGAAGGAAGCTAATGTAGGCAAAGCTGTAAATTTATCGTAATGATTGGCAATGACACGTCATTCTATGAAGACAAGTGTAGACAAAGCATGCCAGAAAATGAATAGACACAAGGATCCTTGCGGAATGCAAGCTCGAGTCATGAGCCATGCCCTGATATAATTGTGCATGTTCATTCATGAAGGTCGTACCTCTGGGACCGAGCTGATAGCGTAGACTTCACTGATCAGTTTACAGTAAGACTGAAAAAGCAGGAGCAGTTGAAAGTGGAGTTTGTACAGTCTTTGACACAGCTCCAGTTGCTAGAATGAAAGAAAAGACATTTGATCAGTGCTGGCTTCATTTACTACAATATTAATATTTTAAAAGCAAAACCAAATAGTGCTTTTATTTATTTATTTATTTATTTATTTATTTTAGTACAACAAACCTTTGATTAGTCATACATATACAGGGATATACGGTAACGATAATAAAATAACAACGACATATTAAGGTTGATAATCCATAGGGATTAGGGTGTAGAAAGGTTTTCTGAAACTTACTGCAAGGGTTTCCATTTGCTTACAAAGCAGGTCGTTTACAGGGGGAAAAGGTAAGAGGTGAGGAAAGAGAAAGTTTAGCAGATCCAAAAAAAAAAACAAAAAAAAAAAACATGCAGCCCGCCAGACCGGTCAGGACGAAGCAGAAGCTTGATTTGATTGACACATGCATGGCAATGAGAAGGACAGAGCCGACGGATGGCGAAACAGAGATGAAATATGAGGCAACTCTGCAGCTCTCTTATTTCAAGCCAAGCACAGAAGCAGCACCGCCCTCTCTCACGGACACCCTGCTGGGATGGCGAGACCTTTTACAGACGCTTTATACTTCTGTGCTAAAGTGTATTTGCCTCATTATCCAAACACAGAGTGGGTTTATGGGTAAATCTGGTGCACTGTTAGACTGATAAGTAGTCTGATGTGCGGCTGTGCACTAGCCAAAATGATATTAGCAATACAATACAAACCACATGTTGTTCTAATGTAGTGTTATACTGTGTAATAAGCACGGAAACATCCGGATATATAAATATACTGTATAAAATATCTCTTAATTGTGATGTACATAGGAGACTAGCTAACACTTTGACACAGCTAGCTAACATGCTAACATGTTTCAGAGACCTTATTCAGTGGACGGGGATTGTTATAGCTTCTCTTTTCATGTGCGATATCCATATTCGCTTCGGAGACGACTGTCACTCAGATAAGGACGAGTTTTCTAAAGTTCCCTGGTTCCTCTCACGGCGAAGTCCTCTCGTAGGCCATCACTTCCTCTGGCTTTCTCAGTAGGGATAAATCTACAGTAAATTGAATCTTGTATGCTTTGTGACAACGTCCATTGTTGAGAGGACTATATAAATATTATTTTGTGGAATTCTATTCAAATTGCATCTTTTACCTGAGGTGAAAACTGTAAAAATAAATAAATAAATAAATAAATAAATAAATACATAAATATTTTTTTTAAAAATTCCCTAAATATCTATAGTATATGTCTTTTGGCGTCAAAGTGGGGAAGGAAATATTTGATTATTTCCTTGTTTTTTGTTTTTTTTTGGACAGAACATGGCAGATTCCTACTCGATCACTTCTACATGCTCTTCTGCCCAGCAGAGTTTAAAAAAAAAAAATTCCGAGACGTGAGAGAGGGGTTTTGTTTGAATAATATGCCAAACATCCAAAGCTGCTCTGGGAACAGGCTTAAAGCTCAAGAGTCAGAGGACAAGACAGTGATTTCACTCACAGAGCTACGGCAGAACAACCGACAGGCAGGAAATGTGAGAGAGAGATCGAAACGGAAGCTGAAATTAACCTGGTCACATAACGAGTAACATCTATACAGACTGGTGAGAAATAGGTAGCGTGTCTCACATTTGAGCAGCTACAGTATATAACACATTTATATTACTCACTTGTTACCATGGAAACAAAGGGTTCTACATTAGTACCGAACAGTAATCAATGGCAAACGTACAACATGAAATTAAACAACGTCATGACATCAGCAGTGGGCAGCAGGCAAGTCCATATATTTACTACAGTCTGTCACATTATGAGATTATTTTTGCTGACGATTCTGAAGTACACACTGAAGTGAGTTTATACCTTCTCTTCAATTTCGGAATTCTGGTACGTGATAATCCCGTCTCCTGAACCTTTCGGAAAAGTAGCCTTGCAGTTCCGCAGCCACTGAAAGAAATAAAAGCCACACGTGAGGTGATGAACAGAGATTTGAAATGACGCACCGAGAGAGGAAAAGCTGGGAGACGTACTGAGACGGCCGCTTCCTTCCTGTTGTTGTAGGTGTCCAGGTATTCCTGGAGCTCCAACACACTGAACTTCATTTTCTCCAGCACACCATAGGAGACAATCTGAAAAGGTTAAAAGGTTGTAGAGAAAAATAAATGTTTAAAAAAAAAAAAAAAAAATCGACAAATCACATAATTAACGGTTTTTGCAAGTGGCAATAAAATTTGGATGAAATAAAAAAAAAATGAAAAGTAGAAAATATAGAAATAAAAAAATAAATAAAGAGATTTATTTTTTTGTTTGTTTTTTTGTTCGTTCGTTCGTTCATTTTAAAATCAATTGTTGATTTCACTACCTTCAGGATTTTCACTGACTTTTTTGTGACTATTGAGGCCAAAAATGTACGTTTTTTTTTTTCAAAAGTTTTTCATAAGTAACGAGTTTTTTGTGCTTCTAGCAATGATGGAACATATTATAAGTAATGACCTGCTACGAGAGCTGTACTCATGTTCACATGTGAATGACAGAGGGTTCGGGCTGAATGTTTGTTCTGATGACATCACATGTGGTCTGTGGTCATTTTATATCACTGCTGTAAAAACATTGGAAGCTCCTTTGAATATCGTGATAGTTGCTTGATTTTGCTGGAGGGACAAAGACTGGATTCTGCTGAGAGGAACAATAGATGTTGCACTCTGCAGTTCCTCTGTAACACGTATCTGTGTGTTACTGACTACAGGAGATGGTGACAGGGCATTAGTTTAATGTTGCTACAGCGTAAGTGACAACAGGAATACATGCGTTGTTAACATCTTTCTTTCTTTCTTTCTTTCTTTCTTTCTTTCTTTCTTTCTTTCGTTCTTTCTTTCTTTCTTTCTTTCTTTCTTTAAAGAATGACACTTTGTGCTCTTTCTTTCTTTCTTTCTTTCTTTCTTTCTTTCTTTCTTTCTTTCTTTAAAGAATGACACTTTGTTCCTTTCTTTCTTTCTTTCTTTCTTTCTTTCTTTCTTTCTTTCTTTCTTTCTTTCTTTCTTTCTTTCTTTCTTTCTCTTACTTTCTTTCTTTCTTTTTTCGTTTCTTTTTTTTTCTTTAAAGAATGACACTTTGTGCTCTTTCTTTCTTTCTTTCTTTCTTTCTTTCTTTCTTTCTTTCTTTCTTTCTTTCTTTCCATTTTTCTTTAAAGAATGACACTTTGTGCTCTTTCTTTCTTTTTTCTTTTCTTTTCTTTCTTTTCTTTCTTTCTTTCTTTCTTTCTTTCTTTCTTTCTTTCTTTCTTTCTTTCTTTCTTTCTTTCTTTCATTCTTTCTTTTTTCTTTAAAGAATGACACTTTGTGCTCTTTCTTTCTTTCTTTCTTTCTTTCTTTCTTTCTTTCTTTCTTTCGTTCTTTCGTTCTTTCTTTCTTTAAAGAATGACACTTTGTGCTCTTTCTTTCTTTCTTTCTTTCTTTCTTTCTTTCTTTCTTTCTTTCTTTCTTTCTTTCTTTCTTTCTTTCTTTAAAGAATGACACTTTGTGCTCTTTCTTTCTTTCTTTCTTTCTTTCTTTAAAGAATGACACTTTGTGCTCTTTCTTTCTTTCTTTCTTTCTTTCTTTCTTTCTTTCTTTCTTTCTTTAAAGAATGACACTTTGTGCTCTTTCTTTCTTTCTTTCTTTCTTTCTTTCTTTCTTTCTTTCTTTCTTTCTTTCTTTAAAGAATGACACGTTATGCTCTTTCTTTCTTTGTTTCTTTCTTTGTTTCTTTCTTTCCTTTTTTTTCTTTAAAGAATAACACGTTGTGCTCTTTCTTTCTTTTTTCCTTACTTTCTTTCTTTCTTTCTTTCTTTCTTTCTTTCTTTCTTTCTTTCTTTCTCTTACTTACTTTCTTTCTTTCTTCACTACTTAACAATACTTAAACTTAAAAAATATATATAATCTAATTGAGATCCTGTGTGGTGATTAAAAACACATTGTACATGAAAGAAACCCCTCAAACATCACACAGCTGAGAGAATTCTGCATTGAAGAGTGGAGGAAACTTTCTTCCAGTCGATGTCAGAAACCTGCTAGATGGCTACAAGAAACATCTCACTGAGTTTATTTCAGTCAAAAGGAGGAAACGCTAGCTATCAGAGCACAGGGTGCTTTTTTGTGTTTGTGTGGCTGTAGTACTGTGTGTATAGTCATTGTGTTACTCACTGTGTCAGCATCTAGAAACAGAGTGGGGCATTTAAAGCATGTCGTTAACATCTGCGAAGACCTGACGAACTTCGCTCCTATTCCACGAAGTCCTTCACCGAGGAAGCCAGCAGCGTCACATGTCAAGGCACAGAACTTGGTCTGGACACTCTGGAAGAAAAGATAACTTGATTAACAAACAAGTGATTAGTGATGGAACTCCTGCAAGTAGAAACAAAAGCGACCAGATTTTCCAGGAACATGTTTAAATTCATACTGATTCCAAACCCACATCATAACAGAACAGCGAGTTGTAAATTTCTGCAGCACAGGATCCTCAGAGTAAAGCATATCATACCTGAAAGAGTGAAGAAAAGACATGGAAGGTGTAGACAGCGCAGGAGCCGTCGGTGTCTGCGACTAGCTGGTTAAGGTGGCAGCGCCAAGCCTCCTCGGCATCATCACACACCACCGGCTGGAAGGCAGCCAGGATAGCTGAGAAGAAGGGAGACGGAGGGGGAGAGGAGGAACAAGAGTCATGCAGGAAGTCTTCTCTGTCATCTTCAGCCATCGCTTTAGGACTTTGCTGAATCCCAAAGTGACTGAAAGACAAAGTTTGATTGTGTGTAAATTCCATTGTACATTGCATATACAGATACCTTTACATAAAAAAACTCGATTGAATTAAAATCAAATTTAATTACATTTAATAAAATCGATTGAAATAAAATAAATAATATCAAATATACAGTATTTAAGCTAACTGAAAGACATAATAACACATTTTATACATAAAGGTCATTCAAAGTGCTTTAAATATTATTATTGTTGTTGTTGTTGTTGTTACTACTACTACTACTACTACTAATAATAATAATAACAACAATAACAATAATAATAATAATAATAATAATAATAATAATTAATTAATTAATTAATTAACTAATTAATTAATTAATTGATTGATTGATTGATTAAATAAATAAATAAATAAATAAATAAATAAATAAATAAATAAATAAATAAATAAATAAATTCCTTAAGGAATAGGCTTTACTTATGTTTACCATCAAAGCTAAGGGCTATTTCAGTATATTTCATTGGATTAATCTGATGTGTACTTGTGGATCTCAGAGAGTTCATTAGAGAAAGTATATTAGAAACTCATGAAAATACACAGATCATCTATACCAATATGGACATACCTACATCTCTGAGAGATATATTTAGTATCTCTAGGTATCACACGGTCCTGGAAAGACAACCTGCATTTCATATGCATCATTAAAAAAATGATTGGTCAAACCTGGCTGGACAGCTGGGCACATTTGCTTCTTTTTCCTCCTCGAAAGCATCCAGAGACAACGTCTCAGAGTGTTCAAAGCCACTGGGAAGCTCAGTGATGCAGAGAGAGATCTCATCCTCATGGAGGCTTGTGTCCTCATCCTCTGCTGATAGCTCGGTCTATTAACAAACACAATGAAAAGCTGTAAGTCATCAGAAGCTGGGACAATGCAGCACACTTTGGTCTTTCACTGGAAACTCAATAACAATAAGGGAAAAGTAAACAGTGTGTGCTAGCAGAGTGTAACTGAATTATGCATAGGCAGTCAAGCAAACACTCATGCATGATTATTACGTAAAATATAAATATATATTATATTTCTCGCAAATTTACCCACAATTGACTGTCTAAATGCACATTTTCCTCTATGTGTAATGACACATTATGTAAAGGAAGTCTGTCTCACCCATAATCATATATACAGTACATATTTATGATGTTATACATGTCAGTATCTATGACCAAATCTTTCTCTACAGAATGGTATGTGGTAGGCTTTTGGTTAAGTTGTTATTGGTCCACCGATTAGAAGGTTGTGAGTTTGAATCCCAGGTCCACCAAGCTGCCACTGCTGGGGCCCCTGAGCAAGGCCCTTAACTCTCAGTTGTATTAAATGAAATAAAAATGTCAGTCACTTTGGATAAGAGCATCTGCTAAATGCCATAAATTTAAATGAAATATAATATAAATAAAAATATACATTTTGTAAATATACCTTACATTATTAAGTTACATAACATTCTGTTTTTATTAAGGAATTTCATAGAAAATAGATTTTATGTTTTTTAGAGCCATAATTATAACTAACTAATTGTTAATATAATATAACAATATACTATATATTAGAGGTATATAATCATAACTAATGCTAATTAGCACAACTTTTAATTTTAAGGAAGAAACCGATCTTAGCATAATAACTTTAATCTAAAGTCGACTATTTTCCTATAAAAACAAATCCTAAAGTGCTTTATTTCTCTTATACGACAGCAAATTACCAACAGATTAACTTAACTTAACTTAACTTAACACTTAATTCTTTTAGCTATTTTTAGTTATGCTTAATGTTGGTAGCAACAATCATTCCTTCATTTGAATAAAGATGACAACTAGAGTTGTTACTAAGAATCATGGTAGAAAAATGAAAGCACTAAATCTGGAGACACCTTCCATAAAAGTTACACAAACATCTCCATCATTATATCTCCAAGCAATGTAATAAAAATTGTACAGTTTGGTTTATTAAACAACAACACCTTTCAGTCGTATTGTTCATCTTAGATGGTGTGGTGCTATGCAAGTGAATGAGCGGTTTCTATAGCAACTATATATTAAGAAACGCTCTAATATAAACCTGTGATTTGCCTCGCAGACAGAACCACACTCAGATTTGCTGTTAGCAAAAAAATCGATTGTCCTTCTGAACAATCAGATTCAAAATTCTACAGCACTGTTGTATAATATAATGGGAATAATATATTTGATTTGAACTGTTAGAAAATATATCTTTTATAAGCTATTTTAGGAAAATATTTCTAAGCAATCAATTTTTATAACAAAAGTTTTAGACAACATAGAGGAAAAAAAATTATGGATACACTGACCTTTTTAGACTAAGTTTCTTCTTGTTGAGTTTCATTTTTTTTTTCTTTTCTTTTTTTTTTTTTTTTTTTGGGGTTATTTTTTATTAATGGTCAAATCACAGGAAATTGAGAAAATCGTTGGAAAACTAAGACCCAGCGATCTTGTCTATTATATGAGGCCACAGGCAATGTGTACGCTCGCATCCTTTTTTTGTGGCAAGCTTTATTTGCATGCAGAGGAGATCTGAGCCCAGCTACCTCGGCGAGAAGCCGTACACATTACCGCGGTGGCCAAGTTGCTGCCACCCGAACCAAAAGCAATGTCAGTTAATGCAGCCAGATGAAAACTTAAAGCCATGGAGCTTCTAAAGTGTGCTAGAGTTACAGTAGCTGATTGTCATGCAGCTGTGTCTATATACAGAAATCCCAGATTCTACAGTACCATGGTCTTTAAAAGAAGCAGGGTGTTAATAAACAAGATGTACAGAAGCTAATCATGAAAGTGGAAGACGTTAAACCTCAACCGTGTGCAGAGCTAAAAGCAGAATCTTTTCCGAAACGAGAAAGCAGAATGTGATTTTAATCAGCGGGGTTAGTGAAAAACTCGAGAATGGAGGCGCGGTAGGTGTAGGAGTGACTCGGCCCCCAGAAATCAGCCGTTCTGAAGGCCTTATTCACCCGTGGGGTCGAGTCCTCTGGCGTAGAGGCGTGAAGACCAGGCACTGATGGGGGCAGAGAGAGGGAGGCAACTGGCACAGGTTCCAGTGAGGAAGAACGTGAGTCCATGTGGTTCACCTTCTCAGTGGGGGACATCATGACATTCTGGAAAGAAATACACAGGATCTTACATACAAATGCATGAACAAAATAAACCTTTGATTACATTTATTCTTGCAGACTACAAACAGTTGACAAAGGGGGAAAAAGTTGCTCTACTATGCTGTGGGGGCATTTATTTATTTTGCTGGTACAATTCACTGCAAATCAAGTTCTTCTGCCTGATCCTGTTTATCCTATGATTAAGCTTTTTTATCCTGATGATTGTGGTGTCTTTCAAAATGACTCCACCCCATCTATAAAGGCTGACTCGTATGTTATGGTGTTCACACTCACCACAGCTCAACCTGGCTGAACTTCCTGCTAGGTGGAAGATCCATCAGTAATGAAACATTTTGAAATCCTAGTGAAACTAGTGCTATGCTGAAAACAGAGCAATGAGATTTTGACTCACAAGCTGTGAGGAGGCCAGGATTTGGCTGACAGTAAGAGAATCTTCCTCTGAGGACTCGTCTGAGTCATGGCGAGCGATTGGTCTGAGGCTGGAAGAGCCCCCTGACTGCTGATTCTCATCTTCTTCTAGGATGCGTTGTTCCACACGGTCCAGACTGTCTATAGAGCGCCTCCTTGCCCCCCAGTTAAAACTGTCCACCGTCTCCCCCTGTCACAGAGACACACAGAGCAGAATAGAGACGAGTTTCATCCCTCCGTATACAATACATACTTTTATACACTCTCATGCTTCCAAACACACACGCAGACAGTGTCATGCTTCTTTATACTGTAGATGTACCCTAGATGAATCCTTGTGTGCAGATCAGGCTGTCAAACAACTCTCTCCTGGCATGAAGAGTGAATATCAACAGCCACAAAAAAAAATCACTGATCACATGCACTCATATCTGCTAATTTCCCAAATGCTTGGCCAGGATGAGGAGTGCTTGCTGCTGAAATACTGACGGAACATCTCTTCATGATCAAGCACTAATTTTAGTCATCATTATAATTTAGTACAGAGATGCTCCATGTTACTGACTAATTAGGAGGCTGCTCTTCTTAGATAAGACAAGCTTAGCAATATTAAAGAGTTCAAAAACCATATCAAATCATGCACCAGATCAGTAACACCATGCGAATAACTGCAAGCACACATTAAAAAAAAAAAAAACATTGATAATACGGATGTACGCAATGCTACAGTCCTTACACCGAATACACCTAGAGCTTACCTGTAGCTCCTTCACGGTACAGACATACACAGAAAGAGAGGAAACCATTGAATATAAGATCAGAGACAGATGTTTGTCATGTTGTTTTAAACATTCTAACATCTTACTCAAATTCTGCCAGATGACGATAGTAAAAATGACCGGCAAAGCCGAACCATTAAACACCGTGAGCTTTAACATGCAGTTTATAAAAATATGAACACACAAATATAAACTGTAAATTAAAGCCAATCTTTTTCATCGCATTAACCCCATCCATAGGGAGTTATTATATCTCGTGTGTTTGGTTTGATTTCCAGTATCGAATATGCTAGTAGTGCAGTAGTTGTCTAGTAGCTATAGTTTGAACAAGCTGAATGTCTGCGCCTCTGTTACTCATTTGTATATCTCCAATACCATGAAATACACCATTCATGTATGGTGAACTAAACTTATCTTTGAGATATTGGACTAACAAGAATTTTCTATCTATGGACTGACAGATGGACAGACAAACCAATGGCGAATATTTTAGATAGTCTGTCAGCGATGCGGGGGTAAAACAGACCCAAATGCAGGATAGCATAAAATAAACAGGTTTATTAAATAAAAAAACACGAAACAGGGACGCAGACTAGACAACAGATGACAACGGAGGATTCTGCGCTGCTCAAGGCAACGCGGCTCAACTAGATACTAACAACAATTAACACATGAGGAACAGGTGTGCAGAGGCGGGGAGGACGAGACAAGGGTGGGGCAGACACGTGAACACAGAACATCAACAAAAGGCACATGGCCAAACGTGATGATGAACAGGAAAGAAGCTGCTGAAAAACATTTGACTTTGCTTTGACCTTGACCTCGAAATCCATCAGAATTCACAAACGTTCGACCACTTGAGATATCAAGCTAAAGTCATTCTTGATTGGATAAACAGACACGCTGACAACCTGAAAACAATTCTTTCAACACTTAGTGTGTGAATATGGAGGTACAGTATATACTGTAAGCTCCCAGCAGAAGCTTTCTTGTTAGGATGTAGCTGGAAATAAAAGGCCTCATACCTCTCCATCCTCCAGCTCCACGTCTAAAAAGTCAAAGTCACGGAAGACACGGAACTGCTGTTCAGAGGTTGTGTCGTCCATGTTGTCTGGATCCCGGGTACCTTCCTCTGAGGACACCAGACTGGGCTGGTGATCGATCAGGTCCAGCTCTCCGCAGGACGAGAAGATCACCTGGAAATTTGAAAAGTTTCCTTATAAATCTTATTTTATTGCACTGATTTTTTCTCCTGATTTTATTTCACTTTTACCGACCGAAGGGTTTTTGCTGAGCCCCACTTCCTGTCCACACAATGTCAACACGTTCACCAGTTTCTCTCTCGTTCTCCTCTACAGGATGAGAAGGAAGGAAAGAAAGTTGGGTAAAAATTCATATGAAGCACATATTTAGAATGCAGTGCTCAGAACTCTTCCTAAATTGACAACAATGTCTTATAAGCCATTTTTAACTCTAACAGATCCTTTACAAGGTATCACCGACTTCACAAACCTTTCTCTTGCTCTCTTAACGTATGATTCATCTTCAAAAGAACTCTGTATTTAGAATATTTGCTAGTGTATGCAAGTGTAAGACTGCATGTATAGCAGTTGTGTACCTGAGAACATACAGTATGTACACACCTGAGATGACTGGGGTCGTTTCCAGCTGACTGGCACCAGCACGTGGTTGGTGTTGTTGGAGCCAGAGGAGGTGGAGGAGGTGCTGCGGGTCACGACCACCACTCCTCCAGCCTTCTCATCCCTACCTGGAGAACCGTGCAGCTCGTCATATCGCCGACCAATCAATGGCGTCTGAAACACACACACACACACACACACACACACACACACACACACACACACACACACACACAAATCAATATCACAAAAAATCATATCTATCTATCTATCTATCTATCTATCTATCTATCTATCTATCTATCTATCTATCTATCTATCTATCTATCTATCTATCTATCTATCTATCTATCTATCTATCTGTCTATCTGTCTGTCTGTCTGTCTAACCTGCAGAGCTTTACTTGCATCTCTATCTGAAGGAGGTTAAAACATGTGCCTTTGTTAATTAACACACAATGCACATTTTAGATAAAGATGTATTATTCCTCGTGAAAGGTGTTTTGTTTCTTCTTGCCCATTTGTCCTATCTGGCTTCCCATATTCAAAGGCATCAATGAAACAGCATCTGAAAGGTTGAATCCCGTTCCCTTCTGGTTCTGCTCGTGTGTGCTCAGTAGCTGAGCACAACATACAGTACACACACATCATCTGTATGGACTGCACAGACCTACACTAAATACACACTTGCACGTAATGTACAATATTTCAGTCTGCTGTTTTTGCACAAATCCCATACATTATCTCAGGGACCTGCTGCTAAGAAACTGTGTTCACTTTAGTATTACTGCACGCAATATTGTCTGAACATACAGTATTTACACCGGTCGGTCGGCGCTGTTTCTGTTTATTGTCTTTTGTGTATTGCATTTTTTTGGATTGTCTTGTAACTTTTCATCTGTACTGTCTTTTGTCCTGCACTGTCTTGTCTGTCTTGTTTGTCTTGTCCTGCACTGTTTGCACCAGGTTGCACAGCTGCACTTTATGTGGCTAGGACTAACTTACTAAGTCCTTATCCCGGTCTTTGCTTTATGTAGCACCACAATGCTGGAGAAAAGTTGTCTCATGTGTACTGCGTCAGATATATATGGTTGAAATGACAATAAAAGCTTCTTGACTTGACTTGACTTGACTTGACTTGACTTGACTTGACTTGAGCTTGGCTCAGAATACAAAGATCAAACTCACTGCCAAGACGAATCAAACTCAACAAACCTCTCATTAGGATCCAGCTCCATTAGATTTTCTATTTATTTGCTTTCTATCTGATTCTCTGGCTTCCATGAAGCTGAATAGTCTGTAGTCTGTACAGTATCTGACAGAGAGGTGAGATCTGTTTAAAGCCACTAAATGAGCTGTCTAGAGTTCTTACTTGCTTCGGGGTGTGAGGCACCAAAACCGGACTGACATCATTTCCTGGAATTCATACAGCGCACAAATAGCTCAGTGTTTGGTTCCCACACACCGACCGAACTGGGCTTTCCCACACAGCAGTGCCTTTAATCAACGCTTTACTGCCAGCTTTCTCTTTAAGTGTGAAGCAGAAGTGAAGAAAATACACTTTCCTGACAGCAAAAGCAACAGATAAAGGGCGGAGGAATAAAAACAAGACCCCGCCTCGGAAAGCTTGGTAACACTGGGCAAGCATGCCAGGACTGGGTGGTCTCTTTTTCAGAAAAATCTTCACACAATGTTCTCACAATATACACAGAAAAAAATAGATAATAATCCAGAATAATCCAAAAGAAAAGAAGAGAGGAAAACTCACCTCTGAGATGTCAAAGTGGAAATCGAGTGTCTTCCCGGGCAGTGCTTTAGATACCGTGTCCCACACACGACTCTGGTCCACATGCGAGACGCTGCTGCTGGAAGAAGACGAGGGAAGGACCAGACTAGCAGAACGAGACACAACTAACTTCAGAATGTTCAAAGCTTCCTTCCAATGCACTGTCTGGAATGCACATACACACACACACACACACACACAGACACACACACACACACACGTGTAAATAAAACACCCACAGAACACATGCAGGTATACAAACAGATACAAACATTACACACACACACACACACACACACACACACACACACACACACACACACACACACACACACACAAACAAAATCAGTTCAGACAAAATAAAATAAAACAGAAGCATTTAAGTAGATACAAAGCAACCAGAGAGCCTTCTTACAAGCACCTGGATCTCCCTTCATGTGAGTGTGTGAGTGTGTGTGTGTGTGTGTGTGTGTGTGTGTGTGTGTGTGTGTGTGTGTGTGTGTGTGTGTGTGTGTGTGTAGGCCTCAGTTATGTGGAGGCTGGCCAAGAGGGCAGAGTGTTTACAGAGAGTTGCTGGGTGTGTCTCTGGATTTACTGCCCAAATGCAAGGAAAAGGCTGAGAGATAGGAAGAGATTAGCAAAGCATTCTGGGAAATGAATTAGCAAAACTTTCGATGAAATAAGATACTGGTAGTTTGTCAACTAATGAGAAGTTAATCCCAACACATTATAATCATGAAATTTAAAACACTGCATGAAAAAATACATCAGTTTCAACTGCATTTAAAAGCAAAAAAAAAGAAAAGAAAAAAAGAAACAGACCCAGGTCCACTTAGAAGAGACCAACGACTCTGTTAGATTAGGGTTCAATACAGATGGAGTGGAAAAGAAAACCTTCAATATATCCTCAACATCCTCAGTTATCGTCAGTGTAATGAAAGTCCTCTAAAAATGGATCGGATTTGCATATCAGCCAAGATAGATTTTTTTTATTCTGAGCTACGTGGCTAAATTTGCATCAGGAAAACGAGCTATAAGCTTCCCTTACATGACGATAATTAAAGACGTACACCTCCAACTTATGAGCAGGGCCCGTATTCGTGAAAATCCTTAGTGCAAAGTGTTTCTCCTAGTGACGTAATTCTAAGAAACTTTGTACAATTTTGGTCATTTGCCCTTTAAAATTAAAGAGAAAATCTAAGATTGAGATAAGAATAAATTTTTGTAGCCATATGTCAGACAATGTAAATGTACTGTAGTGACTGAGAGAGGAAGCTCATGGGACTGAAAGAAGGATCTCATCAAACCTGAACAAACTTCTCGATGGTGTTGAGTACATCTGTGTTGAAACTTTTGGCCTGGATGCCACTGAGTTCCATGTGTGTGAGCAGGCTGTAGATAATCTGCAGGAGACTCTGCTGCATGCTAGGAAGGCCTTTCTCCAGTAACTGCCAACACATTGCATCGCACAAGAGTTACGTTATATAATGTCATTACAAATCATGTGTTTATAAAGTAATAATTTCATAAAGATGCTGTTTGAAAGTAGTTTATTGGTACAGATATCATTTCTATATCATACTGCAACGTATAACAATAATAATAATTTTTAAAAAAGTCGGCTAGCTTAACGCGCCTCAGAAGAAGCATGTGATAACCTTCACAATCCTTGACTGCTAGCGGATAGGGGAAATTAGCCATGATTAAATTAGGGAGGAAATTGTGGGAAACAAAAAACAAATAAAGAAAAAAAAAAAAGATTTTTATTTATGTTTTTTTGCTGCCTAAAGAAAAAAAACTTAATTAAACGACAAAAAAATAAATAAACATTAATACATAAATGTTCATTTTATTTTCCAGGTAATTTATAAATAAAATAAATGACTTTTTAAACTGTTAATGTTTAATTCAAATGTTCAAACTGTTTAATCATTTTGATCATTTTACTCATGTTATTGTTGGTGCTTAAATAAAAAATAAATAAATAAAACAAAAAATTGTCAAAAAAATTGTTTTTTTTTAAATTAATACATATTAAAGCTTATTTTTTAAATTAATTTAATTCATTTTAAAATTAATAAAAAGAATGTCTTTATTTTTTAATTATTTAATACATTTTTATCTCCAGGTTAATTCTTTAGAATTGTTTGTTGTTGATGAAATATGTTTATTATCCTATTAAGATAGAATGGAATCCTGAATTAATTGGTAATGAATTATTTTCCTTCATACTTTCTTTTGACCTTTTTAACAGTAAAGATAGTTGTTGGGGGGAAAAAAAATAAAGCCATAAGAAAAGCATTTTTCCAAGGTCGGTGTGTACCTCGGCCATGTAGGTCACCATGCACAGTGTGTTTTCACTGAAGGCTTCATGCAGGTAGCGACACACCACGTTGACCCAGGACATGCAGTCACGTGTGTACGAGTGTGTTTTGTACAGGGTCATCACATGGGCCAGGTTCGACAGCTTTGAGTTCTTCTCATCAAGGCAGATCTGGAAATATAAACAGGCAATTATCAGAGAAAAAACTCAACCCTTTTGGCAAGATCTATGTAACAGTGTTTTGGTTCAGCTGAGCAGACCTGTGCTATCCTTTCAGTCACGTCTTTACAGAACTGAGTGGGACAGTCGAAATGCTGGACCAGGTGAGGAAGGAGACAAAGGATGTTCAAAGGAAAACCTACAGACAGCAAACAGGACGTTTTAGAAACCGATACGAATGATACAAGACTCATACAATCTATACTAGAACAAACATACACAAGTAACAGCTTATGAACAGTCTATGATTAAGGCTGCTTTAACAGAGGTATAACGAACACTGTATTACTGCTAACACTACGTGATAATAAAGGAGCGTTCTTATTGATACTGCGATTAATACTTAAACTACATTACTACTAATTCACTAATAATTCTACTAGAGAAACGTTGTATTACCTTATGCTTATTTAACACGACCTTACTCCATTACTCCTTTATTAAAGAATATAGAATACATTACTTTATGCATAATTAACACGACCTTACCTCTATTACTCATTTATTAAAGCAACATTAATACCAATACCATGTTAATAAGGTGAAATACTACTGATCATACTTTACTAAAGCTGAATTAAAACTAATATGACTTTATTAAAGCTATACCTCTACTCATATTACTAGATTAAACTTGCGTTACTTTATACATCGTTTATTATTTCTAAATTATTTGATTACTAATACCAACGTATTGGTATTAAAGCATCATTTAGTACTAATCCACATTACTAACTCTGAAAAACTAAGAATACTACTTTATTAAAGCTGACGTACTAAATAAATGATATCATTTAGGACAATAACAGCAGTACTAGTAATATGGTTACGTTACTTTACTTTACTACTGTAAATAAACAACATCATTTTTTTCCTCATTTTATTTCTCCGAGTTTATAAGAAAGTATTTATTAAAAAGGTCTAAATCTTCCAAGTTATCAGGCTCACAGCACACCTATAGACTGGGACGTGTCCACTACAGGCAGACGGGAGATGGGAGTGAGCTGGGAGAAAAGCTGCAACGTGAGCTCAGTGGTGGAAGCCGAAGTAAATCCCTTTAGCAGAAGTTGTTGGAGACCAGAGAATCCAATCCACCTCAGCTGGCTCTGGATCTTCTCCAGTTTTTCACGGTACTCTTGCTTCTCCAGAGAGACATGGCCAAGAAGCTTTCCCAGCAACTGCAATGCCATCTGGTACTCAAACTCAAAATCTGACTCCATGAGGGAAACGGCTGCCCAGAAGATGGTGGCAAGAAGGTTACGGGGATGGTTGGCGTTGTCAG
>NC_062528.1:18454793-18464793 GCF_022655615.1 Tachysurus fulvidraco | reverse complement strand
CACGCAATCACACACTACGGACAATTTTCCAGAGATGCCAATCAACCTACCATGCATGACTTTGGACCGGGGGAGGAAACCGGAGTACCCGGAGGAAACCCCCGAGGCACGGGGAGAACATGCAAACTCCGCACACCAAGGCGGAGGCGGGAATCGAACCCTGGCCCTGGAGGTGTGAGGCGAACATGCAGAGCAACTTACATTGTATCTTATTTTTTACAACTAAGCAATTGAAGGTTGAGGGCTTTGCTCAGGGGCCCAGCAGTGGTAGCTTGGTGGACCTGGGATTCAAGCTCACAACCGTCTGGGCTACCACATCCCTCTAACATGCAACTACAAGCGATGGGATCTTAGACTGATTCTAAAGAGACAGTATTTAAGAAATAAATCAAAGTGAATCAAGTAACTACAAAACAATTAGCCCTATCAGGTGGACATGATTTCTGGATGGTTTATAAGTCACAGAAACTCTCAGAGAAAGTGTTGACGATTAATTAGATCTTACACATGTACAGCATCATATTTATACACCATGGATACAGGATCTTGTTATAGATGGCAATATGTCTGCATTTAATTTAAATATGCTTTTAAATAATATTTCTCTGTTCGGGGTCACCACAGCGAATTACGTGATCGACACATTTGATTTGGTGCTGGCTCTTCAGTGACTGTTAGCTCCCTGTCCGGGAATCAAACCCAGGAGTACGGAATCCTGCCACTGGACCACCGGAAAGAAAATGAGGATGACTTTTTTAATGTAAATAAATTCACTGTACGAGTAAAACTTTACAGTTTTAGAATTTTCCTGTAATGTGATTTTCATACAGTCAGATTTAAACCACTTTAATGAAGGGTGCCAATATTTTCAGAACTTTAAAGTTCCCTTAAAATATGAAAACATATATGAAATTCATATATATTATAACAAAGACAGGTAAAATATTAAAATCGAGATATTTGATTCGAATTGACTCGATTGACTCGAATCGAGTACTTTGTCAGTGTTTTTGTTTTGTTTGTGACCTTAATAGCATGTCTGGGAAACTTTGACTGCCATGTCAAAAGTGTGTGTGTGTGTGTGTGTGTGTGTGTGTGTGTGTGTGTGTGTGTGTGTGTGTGTGTGTGTGTGTGTAAAAAAGGGAAAATTATGTTGCAATGATGAATGATTAATGAAAAGAGATACAGTATAAGCATTCCACAGGTTTTGTAGAACAACAATATATCAGCCAGCAGGAAGCAGGCTTAGAAAGATGGTGACATTTTCTAAGTCTGATGAATATCTGATGAATATATAAACTCTAAAGTCTTAAATAAGAAAAAATTGGGAATCTGGTGTGAAACCTGTGCCAAAATCAAATATACGGATCGATCGACCCACTGCGGTGACCCCGAACAAGGAGATGCCAAAGGACAACAACAGCTACACATATCGATAATAATAATAATAAAAAAAAGCTCATGAGTAAGTCAGATCTTCAATCTCACCCAGAAAGAGGGCATGAAGCAGCAGGGGCAGGTGTAAACTCCAGTCCTCTTTCACACTGTGATCCACCACCAGCTCCGTCATAAAGATCACAGCTATATTACACCTGAGGAACCAACACAGAAACAGGCTCAAAGACATGTATCATGCACATCGTATCATGTGTTAATCATTTGCAAGCAGCTTTGTGCAATTAAGTCACCTGACTGAATAAACAGTCTACGTTTGGGCGTTTTTCCGTATACGGAATGTTGTGTCTTTAATGAAAGATGCAATGAACTAACTGACGATCAAACATGGTTAAACTTTTCAAAGCTTTCCAAAGGTCTTTTTAATATAAAATCTTTTTGCCTTAATTTTGTTTCTGTATAATTTGCATTTAAAATCGCTCAAATCAATCAAAGTGTTGATTGAGCTGATAATGAAATATACATTAGCTGCAGTATACAACAAGCAGCACACACAAGTAACAACTGCTTTATTGGTTTTAATGACATTGCTGCTTTCTCTACTCATGAAAAGCATAATCAGTGTAACCTGTGTAATGGCCCTCGCAGGGTCACGGTTTCAGGCAGGAAGTCGACCAGAGGGGCCCAGCAACCTCCGTTAGCCGGCATGGGCAAAGGCAGCGGTTGATTGTTCTCCAGGACATTCATCAGCCAACCAGCATATGGTGGACGAGGTTCATCTGCATGTCAGGGAGCAAATGAACATTTTACTGTCTATTTCTGACATCCTTTTTACATTACCCTTTCCCACTCATGCTAGCTTTTACAGAGCTATTAGAAAAAATGTCTATAAAAATGACCATGTCATGAACTGCTACTTGAAAAATTCTGACAAAAGGGTCGCCTTGAACTTTTATATAATGTTTAAGAAGTTAATGCTAAATGAATTGATAATTTGGTAGACTTTAAGAATACAAATGCTAATGTAGTTTAACATTTAGCACAGTTGGAAAGAACGGTTACTCTAGTTCAGGGGTCGCAACCTTAAACACTTAAACACTCAGGGAGCCACAAAACCCATTTGATATCTAAAATGAAGAGAACACCACATATTTTTTTTACCTTTATAGAAAGTATAGAAAAAACTGTAGTGTGTTGCATTTATGAAATCAATGAACTGTTCTTGTTTATGAATGATACATTTTGGGCGCTGCAGCACTGCATTAGTTTTAGGGGCGTGTTTGTTTTGGTGATTTCAAATGTCAACATTGGCTTTATAACATAGGAGACCCCACCTTTAATGTTTCGCTTGCAAAACATAGAAAACAAATAAACACACAAAAAAAGCATTGTCAAAACAACAAATAGTTTGGCACAAATCTGGTACAGGAAACTTTTTATTAAAGTCACCATTATCAGAAATGAATAGAGTGAAGATTAAGACTGAGATTTTTACAAATAAACTAGATTTTTCCATCATCTTCCCGATTTATCCACCTCTGTGCATCACAATGCCAACATGCATTAAGACAAAAGTATAAACAAGGTCTCAGGCTGCTAAAGTTATCCATCAGTGTCACTGCATACAGAATCACGGTTCACTAAAGTTCACTCACTCTTTTCCTCGTCGTACGAGCCTCCTGAGCTGTTGCTGTAACTAGACTCCAGACGGATATGAGCCCTCATCATACTTTTGAGCCTAGAGCATTACAAACACACAGACCTGTCTGTCAGGAATTTGTCACAGTACAGCAATTAGAATGTTTCAAATAATTGCAGTGGGTGCATTTGCTGTCAAGTTATTATCCACCGACAGCAGCAGATATTTTAAGTGTACATGTGTGTTTGTGATAACGTGGTAGGTGTCGCCGTTGTACAGTACCTGTCCTCACTTTCTTTTGCCATTTTTGGTTCATCGTTGTCAGGATTGTTTTCATCGATGGCAATAACCGTATTGCTGCTGGATGTTGTGCCTGTACAAATGTTGTTTCAAACTATAGTTTCAAATTTGCAGTGAGAATAAAAAAAAAAATAAACAAACAAACAGCAAAACAATTGGTCCCGTCTGGCATTTCCTAATTTATATTAAATGAATATATATGAAGATAGCAATGCAAAAAGGCTGTAATTCACGATGCCTATGTATACTGTACCAGAAGTGGCAGCGGGTATTTTGCTGGTGGCCGAGAAGCGGTAAAATGGCGGATTGTCGCAGTGCACCACCATGGGGTTGACCGGGTCAGTCTGCTGGAGCTCAAACAGGAGCTCTTCCATTGTCTGGCTGGTGTTGTTACGACACAGATAGATCACCACCTTCTTAATCTGAGAAGACACAAAGAGAGAAAAAAGACATAGTAAATTAAACAAATATGGATTGCATCATAAAGGTCTATTTAAATTACAAATTGTGATGTTGGATGATAATGAAATGATCATTATACACTAAGGGAACATTAATTTGTTGTGAAGTCTTGCCAAACATTACAGACACGATGCTGTTATACTGTGACTGTCCTAATACTGATCTGTTCCAATTTCCTGATTTTATGCTATATACCAGGGGTATTCAATTAAAATTCAAAGAGGTCCAGTTACTAAAATTTCCTCCCAGCAAAGGTCAGAATCTTATATTGTCACTTAAAATAGTGTACCCTCGGGTTAATAAAATCAATAACGCACATACATTTCTATATCATTTATTGTTAAATTTCAAGTGTTTTCACAGTCTGAACTTGTCTGGCACTTGAATGGAAAACAATCCTGTAGTTGTCTTTACTACATGTCAAGTAACAGACAACAGACACTGAATTTCTTCTGAATAAAATAAATAAAAAGTGCAAACACACTTTGCTTTGAGCAGCCTGAACTTAAGGCCTATATTTCAAGTAATGTAAAACATTCAGAAGCTTCTGAATAAAATAAAAGTGCTTTTAATCTTTAAGAAAAAAATTAAAAGACTTTTGAGCTGCCCCTGTTTTCAACATTAACTACATTAATAACACAGGAACCTTAGGCAAAAGAACATTTCAAGCTGCTTTGCTTTCCCTTTTTCCTCTCTCCTTTCCACCTCTCCTTACTCCCTTTCCATCTTCCGTTCCTAGTGAGAGAATGGGCCTGTAACTGTCCTGCCAGCAGGTTGAATCTTAATTGTCCTGCCAGCGTAATTAGGTGCATTACTGCCACCTTCTGCTCTGGAGTATGGAACAGAAATAATATGTTTTTGGCTTGGCTTCTGATGACGCTCCTGTCGTAATAACTGCCATACTGTCATAATAGATTAACTGTGCATGAACGAAAGATTTATCTTTTTATTAATATCAAAGAGCTTAATTAATCTTATAATATTAGATTATAATAAGGAGATGCTCAATATGATAATATTAGAATTTTAACGGGTCCGGGCAGACCCCTCACTCGGTCCGGATCCGGACCGCGGTCCGCCATTTGGTGATGCCCGTTATATACTGTACGCTCATGTGCATCTATAAGTGGGCTTTTCTCAGACTTTTGCAAAAATGCTGAAATCCAAAATGTTCTGTATTTCTTTGTATGCTGTATCATTACTGATTTTTCATATTTCATTAGTATTATTGAAAATAATCTGCGTCGATTTGGGGCGTCGATTTGGGTAGGGACGGTAGGGACATGTCCCTACCAATATCCAGGGAACACTCAATTGTCCCTAGTAATAATTTGACCAAGCCTATATATATTTATACATAACCACTGTTATCCATCTGTGTCTTGTGCTTTTTTTTTTTATCCAGGAATCATTAAATAAGATGAAAATATTTTATACGGCGTTCTGTAAAAAATAGCGCAACTAGTGGAACACAAAAGGTTAACAGATTTACCCCCTGCAATGAATCCCGCCTCTGTAACTCACCTCTCTAAAATGATTGGCCTTTGCCTTTTTTGAGTCCTGCCTCTCTAACCCACGTCGCTGTTTGATTGGCTTTGTTTTTCTCGCTATATTCCGTTGTATGAAGCAATATGCAACGTGATTATGCAGGCTACCGGTATGTGAGGTAGAAAGTATTCTTATAACAACAGTTTTATGCACAAAATACGGGGAATGTTGTCCCCACCAATGTCAAATAAATTATGTCCCCACCAATGTCAAAATCAAACTTTCGCCATTGGAAAATAGTAATTAGTAATCATTAACTAACTTGATCACTAACTGACGATCAAACACGGTTAAACTTTTTAAAGCTTTCCAAAGGTCTTTTTAATATAAAATCCTTTTGCCTTAATTTTGTTTCGGTATAATTTGCATTTAAAATCGTTCAAATCAATCAAAGTGTTGACTGAGCTGATAATGGAATATACATTAGCTGCAGTATACAAGCAGCACACACAAGTAACAACTGCTTTATTGGTTTTAATGACATTGCTGCTTTCTCTACTCATGAAAAGCGTAATCAGTGTAACCTGTGTAATGGCCCTCGCAGGGTCACGGTTTCAGGCAGGAAGTCGAACAGAGGGGCCCAGCTGACCCGGTCAACCCCTTTTATTGAAAGGTCTATTAATTCTGTTAATCATTAAGCTTTTAGAGATAATAATTCAGTCACATTATTTGGGAAGTATTTGAAGTACTGAATTTACTGTATATTAGAAATAGTAACAACAGGGATGTTAGGAATGGAACAAGTGAGGAAAATACAGCATTAGCAGTAGCTTTTCATTAAAATGAGGTCCCGAACGTGAAAATGTAATCACAGAGTGCGTTTGAAATTGTAACTGCAGCTGCTGTTTGTTGTGTCCACCCATGACAGAGCATAATAATAATAATAATAATAATAATAATAATAATAATAATAATAATAATAATAATAATAATTTCTGCTTCTAATAATTAATAGATAGAAATTACTACTACTACTACTACTACTACTACTACTACTACTACTACTACTACTACTAATAATAATAATAATAATAATAATAATATAGAAATATTTCTATATTTTCTCATATAAAATAATTTCTGCTTATTCAAAGAAACAGGTGATAACAGGAAATAAATAGGCTTAACCTAATTAAGCTAGATTTAGAATGGGTGTTATACTCTTAAGCCATGCTCGTTACTGCAATAAAAAAATAGACCCACGTTGATGTTTAACATGCTTTGGATTCTTGTGTTGTCGCTTGAGCACCTCAGGGCTGCCGGTTCTAATATTAGATGTTGTCTACAATTTTAATGCTATTTACCATTTCAAAATGACACACTTCCTTACCTCCACCCTTCAACTGTAACAAAAGCAAAAAATCGTGACGACAACAACAGCCATATCAAACTGCCTAGTGATACCAATGTACAAATACAAACAAAAACACCAGCAAAATTACAATAACTAAAAGTAACACAAAAAGTTGACACACAAAGGACTCACATGTGGTAGGAGAAGGGTGTCGCTGCTGACGCCACACAGGCTGATGAGAAACTGCAAGGTCGTTCGCAGATTATTGCTCCATTTCTCGTTAGAGACCACAGCGTTCCAGGCTCGCTCCATCTCCGGGCCCGGCACATCATCACCATACTGACATGCACATCCATACATCCATATAAATGTAAAGCACTTTTTTTTGTGATTTTCATTAACTTAACAAATTAAGCAACAAGAAGAAAATAAAGCACAAGAAATTAAACATATCTATCAAAACCAGATAGAAGGAGAAGGATCCGAGGGTAAAACCTATCAAGAACTTTATTTAATTAAATTTCTCATATATTATACCACGTTTTGAGGAAGTCCAATGATTCACATACGTCTTTCCTTTTAGACTCTTCTTTCAATGGTAACAAGTGTTCTTTCTTTCTTTCTTCATATAATCAATCTCAAAACTCTTTTATATCAATAAAAACACTGTAAAAGGTTTGTACATTAAAGAAGCTTGATGAATTTCCTCAGAGAAACAATCAGAGAAGCTTTAAAAGCTTAGGATTTGAACCAAAGTACATGTTTGTTTTTAAAGATAAGTTGTGTCTTAATTATTTTTTTTATTTACCATACATACTTAAAAATAAAGTGTTTAACTGATTCTTTGCATAAAAACACAAAGGTTGGCAGTGGTGAGGAGTTGTGGCTCATCGGTTAAGACTCTAGGATACTGAGCAGAAGGTTGCCGATTGACGCTGCCACTTTCAGGCCCTCGAGCAAGGCCCTTAACTCTCCCTGCTTCAGGGAAGCCTCTAACCCAGATTTCATTACAAGCTGGTATACAGTATGTGAAGAAAAGGCATTTCTTTGCAAGATATGTGCGATATATGTAAGAAAATCCATTATAAGTTCTTACTTAGCTGTTGCAATGTTTCAAAGGGGCAAACTGAGAAATAGTAGGAGGGCATGGAATCCTTTTATATCCCCACATATACATTACAGCATGGTGGAATTAATTCCTTCACATATCCCAACTGAGGAGGTTAGGGGTCAGAGCACAGAGGCAGCTATGATACAGCATCCCTGGAGCAGAGAGGGTTAAGGGCCTTGCTCAAGGGCCCAATAGTGGCAGCTTGGTAGTCCTGAGGCTTGAAACCCAATGCTACGATCAATAACCACTTGAGCCCACCAGAACCCCCCTTTTTAAATTTAATATTTTGTGGTAAAGCTACATTATTTGTGGTAAAGCTATTTTGTAGTTTTACCTGAATTCTTCTTTAGGTGAAAATCAGATCACATTTTTATTATTTAATTTACAAATCCTCATAATTCATCTGGGATAATATTATTTAAAAAACAAAAAAAACAAACGATATTTTCCAAAATTGTGTTTCCAACCATGTCCTTATGGATTACCTTAGCAGTCATAAACATAAGGTTGTTAAGGACTAGTGAAGTTGCTTGTGCTGAGCCCCAACCGGAACCCGGTAGGTGCGCTGAGGGTGATGCTATGCAGGGACCCCGCCTTCTCTTCTCCTCTACTGGGATGGCGGGGCTGGAGGTAACCGGCAGTACACCGCAGTCCACCAGCTCGATGTTTCTGAGCCACGGCAGCAAGTAGGTCAACATCACCTGCCTCCCGTTGGCATGTGTTGTGGGAAACCTCTGGCTGACCTCTGGACATGACAGATCATGACAACAGGAAAAGAGGAACGATTACATGTGAGATTTGTACTTTGTGAAACATCAGGCCATTAACACACACTAATCACCCACCTGAGAAGAGCGGCAGGGTGAGTTCTGGGTACATCCTGGCAAGCTGGGCAGATAGCTGGCCAACAGAGAGACTGTAGAGAGGGGGCAACGTTTTGTGTGTTCCGTGCAGAATCCCGCTACTTCTCTCGTCCACTATCCTCTTAGAGTACGCACACAGCTTAGATTCTAGAATCTGCTAATGCAACGGATTACACAAACAAGTGCACACATTTACGATCAGTGAAACACATCCCACACCGTTTGATATTTTTTAAGTTCATCAGTGTTTTTAATACATAATCACCTGCATTAACTGCATAGAAATCTCATAGATCTCTCTGCTGTTGTTTGACGCTTTGAAGAGGATGAGGTTCAGCAAGGTTACAATGTCACAAGGGTAATTTCTGCGTGGAAAAGCAAAATAAAGCATTCAAATAAAGCCCAAGTAAACAATTCCATATATGTGAATAACATGGAAGAGATTAGAGATTAGACTGATTATAAACACACCCCTACAATTACCAAGAGTGCACACAGCGACTAAATTTAGTGCAGTACGTTTAATATACATGACTACTGTACATGACCACAGAGACGTTCCTCAGAAAATAAAGGCTTCAATATGCATGCTTCATCTTACACACAAATATGATATTAAAAAATACAGGTGTTTAACTCTCTGGGGTCTGACCACTTTGTGCTTCTTATAGCATTGTTTGGGGGCGTTGATCTTGTTTGCATAGCCCGCTCAGGTCATTTTCATATGAATGGCGCGCACGCGATAGGTGGGATCACATTAAGCGCTAATGAGGTTGAGCCAGAAAAACTGTACCTCTCTTTACTTACATACAGATTACACAAAAAGACAATATTTGCTTTCGATTGTAATTACCTCATTTAAAAGTAGACATTTCAGGCTTTCATTAGACATATGTATCATGTTCGTGTGATAAGTATTGGCGGAGTTATCAGTTGATGTTTGTAACGTGTTTCAGGAAGATGGTCAAGGAGACAGAGATGTCTGAATGCACACCCTGGTTATTTTCTTTATTTGCCAAAAGCATAGCGTTTTGTTGTTATTATGAAGGCAGTCAAATCAAAGTAGACACTTCACAGTTTCGAATGATGTATTACATGTGTGTGTATGATTATGAATGATGGAGTATTTTAAGTGGATTTCACGTTGAAGAGGAAAAAAGCGCCAAAAACGCGCCGGTGAGCCCGTCGACCCCAGAGGGTTAAATACTGTAAATTTGTAAAAAAAACAAACAAACAAAAAAAAAACCTTATCATGCAACTTTTATGCATCATGTCTCTCATGTTCAACTTGTTCAGCATGTTCGTGAGCTACAACAGCGTCAGCAACCAAATCTCAGAATTCAGTCTCCGGACCAATCACATGGCCCATATTTCCCACCATAGTCCCC